>NC_048569.1:96341928-96404428 GCF_013265735.2 Oncorhynchus mykiss | reverse complement strand
CATAACATTAAAGAGCTTTTGGAGGAGCAAGTGGCAGAGGCTGTGTGTCCCGAACAGCACCATGTTCCATACTTTAGTGCATTGCCTTTGACCAGAAGTAGTGCACTACGTAGGGACTTAGGGTGCCATTTGGGACTCACGGCCAGAGTCAGAGCTCTGCTGCCCTGCTGCAAGGCATATTATACCAGCCATGTCTCAAGAAACTACTTGAGTAAATACCAAGCATGAGGTCCAGCCCATAAACACAGAGGCCCCATATCCTTTCAAGTCTAGACAAAGCAGCACTTCCCCTTATTGGTAAACTAATAAAACGGGCCATAAAGCAATCATTCCCGACATCAAGCGACTGTTTTTGCCCAGGATCCCGTCGTAAACAGGGCGCGGTTCAGATAACTGTGGTGATAATTAACATCGTCAATCATCACAGCAGAATAGAACAGACACTCACCTTCTCACAGACACAGCTCCACACATTCCCTCCTATGCAGCTACTAGCAGGATAGCTAGCTTGTCCCTCTCTCGTCTACACTGAACTTGTCCTACTGTCTTCAACTAGAGCAGACTCTGGTCCAATACCTGTCTGTAGCTTCTTGTCCTACTGTCTTCAGCTAGAGCAGACTCTGGTCCACTACCTGTCTGTAACTTCCTGTCCTACTGTCTTCAACTAGAGCAGACTCAGGTCCACTACCTGTCTGTAGCTTCCTGTCCTACTGTCTTCAACTAGAGCAGACTCTGGTCCAATACCTGTCTGTAGCTTCTTGTCCTACTGTCTTCAGCTAGAGCAGACTCAGGTCCACTACCTGTCTGTAGCTTCCTGTCCTACTGTCTTCAACTAGAGCAGACTCAGGTCCACTACCTGTCTGTAGCTTCCTGTCCTACTGTCTTCAACTAGAGCAGACTCTGGTCCACTACCTGTCTGTAGCTTCCTGTCCTACTGTCTTCAGCTAGAGCAGACTCAGGTCCACTAGCTGTCTGTAGCTTCCTGTCCTACTGTCTTCAACTAGAGCAGACTCAGGTCCACTACCTGTCTGTAGCTTCCTGTCCTACTGTCTTCAGCTAGAGCAGACTCAGGTCCACTACCTGTGGGATAACATATAAGATATTGTAGCTTTTCCCTCCTCTCTGTCCAGCTAGAGTTGCCTACTTACAGATGTAGGATCTTAATTCGATCACTCTTTTGTTACTGAGAATTTTCCTGCACAGCCTGCAGATGAGCTTTATGATTGACATAAATTCACTGAAAACCCGCACTAACACACGATTAGTCTAATTTTGCCCAGCTATTTGCCTAACCACCATTCAAGCAACATTATGGACTAAACGTTTATATTTTTGCTGTGACAATACTGGTCAAATTAAGATCCAACATCTGTAGCTGAGGCTTTTGGCTTCGGTATCTACCTTCACAGTTGTCACCATAGAAACCCTGGATGCAGGTACAGTTGTGGTTCCCAGGGCCGAGGAATTCACAGGTCGAACGGTTCTCACAGCCCTCCCCTTGACAAGACACTGCACGACAGAGGACAAAGATGGCCGTTTTAGGATGCGTCTGGACACAGATTTGTAACAGCCGATGTGGGTTAAATGCCGATACCAGGGCTGCCAGGGCAAGACGGTGTGCGATGCAAAAACAACACACCAATGGGGGAACAGGCAAGTAGCGTACTTTGTAAGAATTGTTTTCAATGTAATAAATAAAAAAGATGAATAAGAAAAGATTCCCTCTCATTTGAGAAATACATAGTTCTTATTATAACAGCTTTTACCTGTTTGATTGTCAGTTTGAGGAGCCAATGAGGAATTCACCTGGACCACCACCAACACCAACTCTATGAAAGAACATTTCAAAAGGCTTCAGGGCTTTCTAGCGGAAAATGTTGAGTCTAATAATTATTCGGGCAAGGAGAAAATGCCTCACATACTACTACTACACCACATCAATATTACACAAAGGGAGCTCTTTCTTTCGTTCTCTCCGTTTTGTGTTGTTGTCGCTCTTTAAAGTGGAGAAAGCCTAGAGCCCAGGCCTCCTCTCTCAACCATTAGCTAACCACACCGTTGCCGAGGCTGTGAAAACAGGCGACGCCTGTAAAAAAAAACTTTTAAAACAAAACCGTCAGGTCACTCTGACATAGAGCTCCTAGCCACGCTCACGGTGCTCCCAAATGGCACCCTCATTTCCTTTCTAGTGCACTACAATGCTCGGGTTATAATAGGAATAGGTTTCCGTTTTGTGACAGAGCCTCACCCATCTCATCCTCCCAGAGTGAGGGTTCGTCAGGGTTTGTTTCTTAACTTGCCCTCTCAGTTGAAGGGGAAAAAAAACATTTAAATCTGTTACAGGAAGCCAAACAGAGAGCAGGAAGTAGAACTTGCCGGCCGCCAATGGTAACATTTTCTATCACGAATCGTTGTTCTTAACATGAGGGGAAATTGAGAGAGAGAGAGAGAGAGGGGAGAGAGAGAGAGAGAGAGGAGAGAGAGAGAGAGAGAGAGAGAGGGGAGAGAGAGAGAGAGAGGAGAGAGGAGAGAGAGAGAGAGAGAGAGAGAGGGGAGAGAGAGAGAGAGAGGAGAGAGAAAGAGGTAAACAGAGAGAGAGAGAGAGAGAGGAGAGAGGGAGAGAGAGGAGAGAGGAGAGAGAGAGAGAGAGAGAGAGAGAGAGAGAGAGAGAGAGAGAGGAGAGAGAGAGAGGAGAGAGAGAGAGAGAGAGAGAGAGAGAGAGGGGAGAGAGAGAGAGAGAGAGAGAGGAGAGAGGAGAGAAAGAGAGAGAGAGAGAGGGGAGAGAGAGAGAGAGAGAGAGGAGAGAGGAGAGAGAGAGAGAGAGGTAAACAGAGAGAGAGAGAGAGGAGAGAGAGAGGTAAACAGAGAGAGAGAGAGGAGAGAGAGAGAGAGAGAGAGAGGAGAGAGAGAGAGAGAGAGAGAGAGAGAGAGAGAGAGAGGGAGGAAGATACACGGTCTAGCTGGTGCTAACTGGCAGGATTAGTCATGATGCGTCCCAAATGCGACCCTATTCTCTATACCAGGGGTTCTCAAACTTTTTTGAAGGGCCAGATACAAATTCATCAGGAGTGCATTACATAAGGAATTATAGAGGCATTTGGGAAGGAGTCTGTTGAATAGTACTTCCTGTTGAAAGAAGGAGAGATGGATCAGTAGCCTCACCTGTTTCACAGTGTGTTCCGGTGAAGGCAACAGGACAGGTGCAGTTGTACCTATTCACCTGGCCGTTACACTGTCCTCCATTCAGGCAGGGCTGGGAAACACACTCGTCCATGTCTGGAATGTAACCGCACAAACACAACAAGAACATCAAGCCTAGTTCATCAATGTGGGGGGGGGGGGGGGGGGGGGGGGATCTAGCCACTTTAATAATGGAAATCATGAATGTAATCAATGTATCACTTAGCCACTTTATATCATGTTTACACACCCTACATTACTCATCTCATATGTATATACTGTGCTCTATACCATCTACTGCATCTTGCCTCTGCTGTTCTGTACCATCACTCATTCATATATCTTTATGTACATATTCTTCATCCCTTTACACGTGTGTGTGTATAAGGTAGTTGTTGTGGAATTGTTAGATTACTTGTTAGATATTACTGTGTGGTCGGAACTAGAAGCACAAGCATTTCGCTGCACTCGCATTAACATCTGCTAACCGTGTGTACGTGATCAATACAATTTGATTTGATTTGATTTGACATGGAATAGGGAAGGGAACAATGACACTAGCTCCAAGGTGCACGAATTGAAGAGAAAACTGAAGTCAAGAGGGAGACAAGAGGGAGTCAAGAGGAGGTCAAGAGGGAGTCAAGAGGAGGTCAAGAGGGAGTCAAGAGGGAGTCAAGAGGAGGTCAATAGGGAGTCAAGAGGAGGTCAAGAGGGAGTCAAGAGGGAGTCAAGAGGGAGTCAAGACGAAGTCAAGAGGGAGTCAAGACGAAGTCAAGAGGGAGTCAAGAGGAGGTCAATAGGGAGTCAAGAGGAGGTCAAGAGGAGGTCAAGAGGAGGTCAAGAGGGAGTCAAGAGGGAGTCAAGAGGGAGTCAAGAGGAGGTCAAGAGGGAGTCAAGAGGGAGTCAAGAGGAAGTCAAGAGGAGGTCAAGAGGGAGTCAAGAGGGAGTCAAGAGGGAGTCAAGAGGGAGTCAAGAGGAGGTCAATAGGGAGTCAAGAGGGAGTCAAGAGGAGGTCAAGAGGGAGTCAAGAGGGAGTCAAGAGGGAGTCAAGAGGGAGTCAAGAGGAGGTCAATAGGGGGTCAAGAGGGAGTCAAGAGGAGGTCAAGAGGGAGTCAAGAGGGAGTCAAGAGGGAGTCAAGACGAAGTCAAGAGGGAGTCAAGAGGAGGTCAAGAGGGAGTCAAGAGGGAGTCAAGAGGGAGTCAAGAGGAGGTCAAGAGGAGGTCAAGATGGAGTCAAGAGGGAGTCAAGAGGGAGTCAAGAGGGAGTCAAGAGGAGGTCAATAGGGAGTCAAGACGAAGTCAAGAGGAGGTCAAGAGCGAGTCAAGAGGGAGTCAAGAGGGAGTCAAGATGAAGTCAAGAGGAGGTCAATAGGGAGTCAAGAGGGAGTCAAGAGGGAGTCAAGAGGAGGTCAATAGGGAGTCAAGAGGGAGTCAAGAGGAGATCAAGAGGGAGTCAAGAGGGAGTCCAGAGGGAGTCAAGACGAAGTCAAGAGGGAGTCAAGAGGGAGTAAAGACGAAGTCAATAGGGAGTCAAGAGGGAGTCAAGAGGAGGTCAAGAGGGAGTCAAGAGGGAGTCAAGATGAAGTCAAGAGGAGGTCAAGAGGGAGTCAAGAGGAGGTCAAGAGGGAGTCAAGAGGAGGTCAAGAGGGAGTCAAGAGGAGGTCAAGAGGGAGTCAAGAGGAGGTCAAGAGGGAGTCAAGAGGGAGTCAAGACGAAGTCAAGAGGAGGTCAATAGGGAGTCAAGAGGGAGTCAAGAGGGAGTCAAGAGGAGGTCAATAGGGAGTCAAGAGGGAGTCAAGAGGAGGTCAAGAGGGAGTCAAGAGGGAGTCAAGAGGGAGTCAAGACGAAGTCAAGAGGGAGTCAAGAGGGAGTCAAGAGGGAGTCAAGAGGAATCAATAGGGAGTCAAGAGGGAGTCAAGAGGAGGTCAAGAGGGAGTCAAGAGGGAGTCAAGAGGGAGTCAAGAGGGAGTCAAGAGGGAGTCAAGAGGGAGTCAAGACGAAGTCAAGAGGGAGTCAAGAGGGAGTAAAGACGAAGTCAATAGGGAGTCAAGAGGGAGTAAAGACGAAGTCAATAGGGAGTCAAGAGGGAGTCAAGAGGGAGTCAAGAGGAGGTCAATAGGGAGTCAAGAGGGAGTCAAGAGGAGGTCAAGAGGGAGTCAAGAGGAGGTCAAGAGGGAGTCAAGAGGAGGTCAAGAGGAGGTCAAGAGGGAGTCAAGAGGGAGTCAAGAGGGAGTCAAGAGGGAGTCAAGAGGGCAATTCAGAAACTATTGAAGGTGGAAGTTGATATACTGTAAATGGGATTTGGAATAGACACATTTTCTAGATACTAATATCCGGTCAAAGGAACCTCTCCTATTCATCTTTGTTCAGTGGAATGGCATAGTGCTTTATTGTCTGTGTGTTGATCTCCTAAAAAGCAGAGCTGGATTCGGGAACTTCTTTTACTTACCAGCTGTCTGGTATTAAGGTACAATTTGCTCCCATGTAGAAACAATAGATCGTTAAATGTACAACAGGATATAATAGTATTATATAGTATTATATAGTATTATACAGCACTGTACAGTATTATATAGTACTATATAATATTATATAGTATTATAGAGTACTGTACAGTATAACATGTAGATTATAATATGTACATTATCTAATACAGGATCTAATATGTACAGGATCTAATACAGGATCTAATACAGGATCTAATACAGGATCTAATATATACAGGATCTAATACAGGATCTAATACAGGATCTAATACAGGATCTAATACAGGATCTAATATGTACAGGATCTAATACAGGATCTAATACAGGATCTAATACAGGATCTAACATATACAGGATCTAATACAGGGTCTAATACAGGATCTAATACAGGATCTAATACAGGATCTAATACAGGATCTAATATGTACAGGATCTAATACAGGATCTAATACAGGATCTAATATGTACAGGATCTAATACAGGATCTAACATATACAGGATCTAATACAGGATCTAATACAGGATCTAATATGTACAGGATCTAATACAGGATCTAATACAGGATCAAACACAGGATCGAATACAAGATCTAATACAGGATCTAATACAGGATCTAATACAGGATCAAATACAGGATCTAATGTGTACAGGATCTAATACAGGATCTAATATGTACAGGATCTAATACAGGATCTAATATGTACAGGATCTAATACAGGATCTAACATATACAGGATCTAATACAGGATCTAATACAGGATCTAATATGTACAGGATCTAATACAGGATCTAATACAGGATCAAACACAGGATCGAATACAAGATCTAATACAGGATCTAATACAGGATCTAATACAGGATCAAATACAGGATCTAATGTGTACAGGATCTAATACAGGATCTAATATGTACAGGATCTAATACAGGATCTAATATGTACAGGATCTAATACAGGATCTAATACAGGATCTAATATGTACAGGATCTAATACAGGATCTAATATGTACAGGATCTAATACAGGATCTAATATGTACAGGATCTAATACAGGATCTAATATGTACAGGATCTAATACAGGATCTAATATGTACAGGATCTAATACAGGATCTAATACAGGATCTAATATGTACAGGATCTAATACAGGATCTAATATGTACAGGATCTAATACAGGATCTAATATGTACAGGATCTAATACAGGATCTAATATGTACAGGATCTAATACAGGATCTAATACAGGATCTAATATGTACAGGATCTAATACAGGATCTAATATGTACAGGATCTAATACAGGATCTAATATGTACAGGATCTAATACAGGATCTAATATGTACAGGATCTAATACAGGATCTAATATGTACAGGATCTAATACAGGATCTAATATGTACAGGATCTAATACAGGATCTAATACAGGATCTAATATGTACAGGACAACAGTTCTTGTTTCATCAATAACCCCTAATTTAGTGAAAGACCAGGATGTTACACCGGGCTGGCACCCTATTCCCTACATAGTGCACTACTTTTGAATATAGCCCATAGGAAGGTAGTGACCTTGTTTCCTGGTCTGTGCAGTACATAGGGAATAGGGTGCCATTTGGGACACATTTCAGAAAACCAGGTCAAGGCACTCCCCAACTGGTACAGGAAGGAGGAGCAGAGAGGGAGGGGAGGGGGGACAGGGAGGAGCAGCAGGGATGGAGGGGAGGTGGGACAGGGAGACAGCAGGGATGGAGGGGAGGGGGGACAGGGAGACAGCAGAGAGGGAGGGGAGGGGGGACAGGGAGACAGCAGAGAGGGAGGGGAGGGGGGACAGGGAGACAGCAGAGAGGGAGGGGAGGGGGGACAGGGAGACAGCAGAGAGGGAGGGGACGGGGGACAGGGAGACAGCAGAGAGGGAGGGGAGGGGGGACAGGGAGACAGCAGAGAGGGAGGGGAGGGGGACAGGGAGACAGCAGAGAGGGAGGGGAGGGGGGACAGGGAGACAGCAGAGAGGGAGGGGAGGGGGGACAGGGAGACAGCAGAGAGGGAGGGGAGGGGGGACAGGGAGACAGCAGAGAGGGAGGGGAGGGGGGACAGGGAGGAGCAGCAGGGATGGAGGGGAGGGGGGACAGGGAGACAGCAGAGAGGGAGGGGAGGGGGGACAGGGAGGAGCAGCAGGGATGGAGGGGAGGGGGGACAGGGAGACAGCAGAGAGGGAGGGGAGGGGGGACAGGGAGGAGCAGCAGGGATGGAGGGGAGGGGGGACAGGGAGACAGCAGAGAGGGAGGGGAGGGGGACAGGGAGACATTAGTGATGGAGGGGAGGGGAGGGGGGAGAAGAGAGGAGAGGGGGACAGTGAAGGACAGAGAGGAAAAAAAGAGTTGGACATTTGAAGACAGCTCTGAGTTCAGTAAAGTTCTGTAGGTCCATACACTCTGTGACCCCCAGAGAGAACGACCAGATATACATCCAATGTGTTTGCAGCTGAACAGTCTCCTCGCTAGAAGATATCAATCAGACCACACAGGTTGGCTTCATGGAAACTCTCTCTGGATGAAGTAACATCTGCCAGACTGATGAGATGTAATGTAGAGAGCAGAGAGCGTTTCCTCTGGGGAGAGAGATGCCTATCCCCTAAACCTGACCCCCTCCCCGTTGACTCACCATCCCCTAAACCTGACCCCCTCCCAGGACCCCTGTTGACTCACCATCCCCTACACCTGACCCCACCCCTCTCAGGACCCCTGTTGACTCACCATCCCCTACACCTGACCCCCCCTCCCAGGATCCCTGTTGACTCACCATCCCCTACACCTGACCCGCCCCCCCCCCCCTCCCAGGACCCCTGTTGACTCACCATCCCCTACACCTGACCCCCCCCTCCCAGGACCCCTGTTGACTCACCATCCCCTACACCTGACCCCCCCCTCCCAGGACCCCTGTTGACTCACCACCCCCTACACATGACCCCCCCCCCCCCCTCCCAGGACCCCTGTTAACTCACCTGTCTCACACAGAGTCCCAGAGTAGCCACTCTCACACACACAGGTGAAGCTGTCGACACCTGGCACACACAGCGCTCCGTTGAGGCAGGGTCTGTCTTTACACTCGTCAATGTCTGCAGGCAGAATCACACACACACACACACACACACACACACACACACACACACACACACACACACACACACACACACACACACACACACACACACACACACACACACACACACACACACACACACACACACAGGATATTTACTCAGCTGATTAATATATCCGCCACGCCTCTCCCCTCACACTGAAAATATGCGCTGCTGGCTGTGAATGTTATTAGAGAAGATATGTCTCCACAGGAATGAGGAGAGGCAGCAAGTCAGCAGGCAGGGAGGGGAGAGGGGTCAGGGAGGAGCAGAGAGAGGGAGGGGAGGGGGGTCAGGGAGACAGCAGAGAGGGAGGGGAGGGGGGACAGGGAGGAGCAGAGAGAGGGAGGGGAGGGGGGTCAGGGAGGAGCAGAGAGAGGGAGGGGAGGGGGGTCAGGGAGGAGCAGAGAGAGGGAGGGGAAGGGTGTCAGGGAGGAGCAGAGAGAGGGAAGGGAGGGGGGTCAGGGAGGAGCAGAGAGAGGGAGGGGAGGGGGGTCAGGGAGGAGCAGAGAGAGGGAGGGGAGGGGGTCAGGGAGACAGCAGAGAGGGAGGGGAGGGGGGACAGGGAGGAGCAGAGAGAGGGAGGGGAGGGGGGTCAAGGAGGAGCAGAGAGAGGGAGGGGAGGGGGGTCAGGGAGGAGCAGAGAGAGGGAGGGGAGGGGGGACAGGGAGGGATGGGAGGGGGGACAGGGAGTGGGGAGAAGAGAGGGAGAACTGGGGGGAGAGGGGAGAAGAGAGGGAGAACTGGGGGGAGAGGGGAGCAGAGAGGAAGGGGAGGGGAGGGGGGACAGGGAGGAGCAGCAGGGATGGAGGGGAGGGGGGACAGGGAGAGGGGAAAAGAGAGGGAGAACTGGGGGGAGAGGGGAGAAGAGAGGGAGAACTGGGGGGAGAGGGGAGAAGAGAGGGAGAACTGGGGGGAGAGGGGAGAAGAGAGGGAGAACTGGGGGGAGAGGGGAGAAGAGATGAGAGGGGGACAGTGGACAGAGAGGAAAGAGGAGTTGGACACAGCTGTAAAGGAGCTGAAATTCAGGCTCAAAGTAATAGAATAGATCAAGTAAATCATTTTGGTTTGTGCATTATCAGATTAACATATAATTCGCCAAGAAAGTATGTGATGCAGAACAGGAGTATGGGATAGATGGTGTTGTATTGCGTAAAAATCAAGCAAGTAGGAGTGAGAAGTAGATAGAGTAAGAAGGGAGAGTTCAGAAAAGAGGTGGTTAGATGGTTAGAGGTGGTTAGGTAGTTAGAGGTGGTTAGGTGGTTAGAGGTGGATAGGTCGTTAGAGGTGGTTAGAGATGGTTAGAGGTGGTTAGAGATGGTTAGAGGTGGTTAGATGGTGGTTAGATGGTTAGATGGTTAGAGGTGGTTAGAGATGGTTAGAGGTGGTTAGAGGTGGTTAGATGGTTAGAGGTGGTTAGAGATGGTTAGAGGTGGTTAGACGTGGTTAGAGGTAGTTAGGTCGTTAGAGGTGGTTAGATGGTTAGAGGTGGTTAGAGATGGTTAGGTTGTTAGAGGTGGTTAGATGGTTAGATGGTTAGAGGTGGTTAGATGGTTAGAGGTGGTTAGAGGTGGTTAGATGGTTAGAGGTGGTTAGAGATGGTTAGAGGTGGTTAGACGTGGTTAGATGGTTAGAGGTGGTTAGAGATGGTTAGAGGTGGTTAGACGTGGTTAGAGGTAGTTAGGTCGTTAGAGGTGGTTAGGTAGTTAGAGGTGGTTAGATGGTTAGATGGTTAGAGGTGGTTAGATGGTTAGATGGTTAGAGGTGGTTAGATGGTTAGATGGTTAGAGGTGGTTAGGTGGTTGGAGGTGGTTAGAGGTGGTTAGAGGTGGTTAGGTTGTTAGAGGTGGTTAGGTGGTTAGAGGTGGTTAGAGATGGTTAGGTTGTTAGAGGTGGTTAGGTGGTTAGAGGTGGTTAGATGGTTAGATGGTTAGAGGTGGTTAGAGGTGGTTAAGTGGTTAGATGGTTAGAGGTGGTAAGATGGTTAGATGGTTAGAGGTGGTTAGACGGTTAGAAGTGGTTAGGTGGTTAGATGTGGTTAGATGGTTAGATGGTTAGAGGAGGTTAGATGGTTAGAGGTGGTTAGAGGTGGTTAGGTGGTTAGAGGTGGTTAGATGGTTAGAGGTGGTTAGGTGGTTAGAGGTGGTTAGGTGGTTAGAGGTGGTTAGAAGTGGTTAGAGGTGGTTAAGTGGTTAGATGGTTAGAGGTGGTTAGATGGTTAGATGGTTAGAGGTGGTTAGAGGTGGTTAGATGGTTAGAGGTGGTTAGATGGTTAGATGGTTAGAGGTGGTTAGGTGGTTAGAGGTGGTTAGAGGTGGTTAGAGGTGGTTAGGTTGTTAGAGGTGGTTAGGTGGTTAGAGGTGGTTAGAGGTGGTTAGGTTGTTAGAGGTGGTTAGGTGGTTAGAGGTGGTTAGATGGTTAGATGGTTAGAGGTGATTAGAGGTGGTTAAGTGGTTAGATGGTTAGAGGTGGTTAGATGGTTAGATGGTTAGAGGTGGTTAGACAGTTAGAAGTGGTTAGGTGGTTAGATGTGGTTAGATGGTTAGAGGTGGTTAGATGGTTAGAGGAGGTTAGATGGTTAGAGGTGGTTAGAGGTGGTTAGGTGGTTAGAGGTGGTTAGATGGTTAGAGGTGGTTAGGTGGTTAGAGGTGGTTAGGTGGTTAGAGGTGGTTAGATGTGGTTAGAAGTGGTTAGGTGGTTAGATGGTTAGAGGTGGTTAGAGGTGATTAGATGGTTAGAGGTGGTTAGAGGTGGTTTGATGGTTAGAGGTGGTTAGATGGTTAGAGGAGGTTAGATGGTTAGAGGTGGTTAGGTGGTTAGAGGTGGTTAGATGGTTAGAGGTGGTTAGGTGGTTAGAGGTGGTTAGGTGGTTAGAGGAGGTTAGAAGTGGTTAGAGGTGTTTAGGTGGTTAGATGGTGGTTAGATGGTCAGAAGTGGTTAGATGGATAGAAGTGGTTAGAGGTGGTTAGATGGTTAGAGGTGGTTAGAAGTGGTTAGATGGTGGTTAGATGGTTAGATGGTTAGAGGTGGTTAGATGGTTAGAGGTGGTTAGGTGGTTAGAGGTGGTTAGGGGGTTAGAGGTGGTTAGGTGGTTAGATGGTGGTTAGATGGTCAGAGGTGGTTAGATGGTTAGAAATGGTTAGAGGTGGTTAGATGGTGGTTAGATGGTGGTTAGATGGTTAGAGGTGGTTAGAAGTGGTTAGATGGTGGTTAGATGGTTAGATGGTTAGAGGTGGTTAGATGGTTAGAGGTGGTTAGATGGTTAGAGGTGGTTAGAGGTGGTTAGATGGTTAGAGGTGGTTAGATGGTTAGAGGTGGTTAGATGGTTAGAGGTGGTTAGAGGTGGTTAGATGGTTAGAGGTGGTTAGAGGTGGTTAGATGGTTAGAGGTGGTTAGAGGTGGTTAGATGGTAAGAGGTGGTTAGAGGTGGTTAGATGGTTAGATGTGGTTAGATGGTGGTTAGATGGTTAGATGGTTAGAGGTGGTTAGATGGTTAGGTGTGAAGGTAGAGTGGGTACTGTACCTGTTTGGCAGACTGTCCCTGTAAACCCAGGTGGACACTGGCAGGTGAACCCGTTAACCTGGTCTGAGCAGGTACCTCCGTTCTGACAGGGGTAGGACGAACACTCCTCTACATCTACACACACACACACACACACACACACACACACACACACACACACACACACACACACACACACACACACACACACACACACACACACACACACACACACACACACACACACACACACACACACACACACACATACAGAGAGAAAGTGAGAGAGAGAGAGAGTCATGAGGGCAGACTCTCCAGTCAACACATACAAGGCTGAACTGGGGGGAGAGGGGAGAAGAGAGGGAGAACTGGGGGGAGAGGGGAGAAGAGAGGGAGAACTGCGGGGAGAGGGGAGAAGAGAGGGAGAACTGGGGGGAGAGGGGAGAAGAGAGGGAGAACTGGGGGGAGAGGGGAGAAGAGAGGGAGAACTGGGGGGAGAGGGGAGAAGAGAGGAGAGGGGGACAGTGGACAGAGAGGAAAGAGGAGTTGGACACAGCTGTAAAGGAGCTGAAATTCAGACTCAAAGTAATAGAATAGATCAAGTAAATCATTTTGGTTTGTGCATTATCAGATTAACATATAATTCGCCAAGAAAGTATGTGATGCAGAACAGGAGTATGGGATAGATGGTGTGTATTGCGTAAAAATCAAGCAAGTAGGAGGGAGAAGTAGATAGAGTAAGAAGGGAGAGTTCAGAAAAGAGGTGGTTAGAGGTAGTTAGATGGTTAGAGGTGGTTAGAGGTGGTTAAAGGTGGTTAGATGGTTAGAGGTGGTTAGATGGTTAGAGGTAGTTAGATGGTTAGAGGTGGTTAGAGGTGGTTAGAGGTGGTTAGATGGTTAGAGGTGGTTAGAGGTGGTTAGAGGTGGTTAGGTAGTTAGAGGTGGTTAGGTGGTTAGAGGTGGATAGGTCGTTAGAGGTGGTTAGAGATGGTTAGAGGTGGTTAGAGGTGGTTAGATGGTTAGAGGTGGTTAGAGATGGTTAGAGGTGGTTAGAGGAGGTTAGAGGTAGTTAGGTCGTTAGAGGTGGTTAGATGGTTAGAGGTGGTTAAATGGTTAGATGGTTAGAGGTGGTTAGGTGGTTAGAGGTGGTTAGAGGTGGTTAGGTGGTTAGAGGTGGTTAGGTGGTTAGAGGTGGTTAGATGGTTAGATGGTTAGAGGTGGTTAGAGGTGGTTAGATGGTTAGATGGTTAGAGGTGGTTAGATGGTTAGATGGTTAGAGGTGGTTAGGTGGTTAGAGGTGGTTAGGTGGTTAGATGTGGTTAGGTGGTTAGAGGTGGTTAGGTGGTTAGAGGTGGTTAGGTGGTTAGAAGTGGTTAGGTGGTTAGATGTGGTTAGGTGGTTAGAGGTGGTTAGAGGTGGTTAGGTGGTTAGATGGTTAGAGGTGGTTAGAAGTGGTTAGGTGGTTAGATGTGGTTAGGTGGTTAGAGGTGGTTAGGTGGTTAGAGGTGTTAGATGGTTAGGTGGTTAGAGGTGGTTAGGTGGTTAGAGGTGGTTAGATGGTTAGATGGTTAAAGGTGGTTAGATGGTGGTTATGTGGTTAGATGGTGGTTAGATGGTTAGAGGTGGTTAGATGGTGGTTTGATGGTTAGATGGTGGTTAGATGGTTAGAGGTGGTTAGATGGTGGTTAGATGGTTAGATGGTGGTTAGATGGTTAGAGGTGGTTAGATGGTGGTTAGATGGTGGTTAGATGGTTAGAGGTGGTTAGATGGTTAGATGGTTAGGTGTGAAGGTAGAGTGGGTACTGTACCTGTTTGGCAGACTGTCCCTGTAAACCCAGGTGGACACTGGCAGGTGAACCCGTTAACCTGGTCTGAGCAGGTACCTCCGTTCTGACAGGGGTAGGACGAACACTCCTCTACATCTACACACACACACACACACACACACACACACACACACACACACACACACACACACACACACACACACACACACACACACACACACACACACACACACACACACACACACACACACACACACACACACACACACACACACACACACACACACATTCAGAGAGAAAGTGAGAGAGAGAGAGAGAGAGAGAGAGAGAGAGAGTCATGAGAGCAGACTCTCCAGTCAACACATACAAGGCTGAAAAAAACACGGCTGAATTAGTAGAATTGTCCAAGAGGAGTTTTGCAGAGAGACCTGACAGGAGGAGTGTTGCAGAGAGACCTGACAGGAGGAGTGTTGCAGAGAGACCTGACAGGAGGAGTGTTGCAGAGAGACCTGACAGGAGGAGTGTTGCAGAGAGACCTGGTAGGAGGAGTGTTGCAGAGAGACCTGACAGGAGGAGTGTTGCAGAGAGACCTGGTAGGAGGAGTGTTGCAGAGAGACCTGACAGGAGGAGCAGAGAGACCTGACAGGAGGAGTGTTGCAGAGAGACCTGGTAGGAGGAGTGTTGCAGAGAGACCTGACAGGAGGAGTGTTGCAGAGAGACCTGACAGGAGGAGTGTTGCAGAGAGACCTGACAGGAGGAGTGTTGCAGAGAGACCTGACAGGAGGAGTGTTGCAGAGAGACCTGACAGGAGGAGTGTTGCAGAGAGACCTGACAGGAGGAGTGTTGCAGAGAGACCTGACAGGAGGAGTGTTGCAGAGAGACCTGACAGGAGGAGTGTTGCAGAGAGACCTGACAGGAGGAGTGTTGCAGAGAGACCTGACAGGAGGAGTGTTGCAGAGAGACCTGGTAGGAGGAGTGTTGCAGAGAGACCTGACAGGAGGAGTGTTGCAGAGAGACCTGACAGGAGGAGTGTTACAGAGAGACCTGACAGGAGGAGTGTTGCAGAGAGACCTGGTAGGAGGAGTGTTGCAGAGAGACCTGACAGGAGGAGTGTTGCAGAGAGACCTGGTAGGAGGAGTGTTGCAGAGAGACCTGACAGGAGGAGTGTTACAGAGAGACCTGACAGGAGGAGTGTTGCAGAGAAACCTGACAGGAGGAGTGTTACAGAGAGACCTGACAGGAGGAGTGTTGCAGAGAGACCTGACAGGAGGAGTGTTGCAGAGAGACCTGACAGGAGGAGTGTTGCAGAGAGACCTGGTAGGAGGAGTGTTGCAGAGAGACCTGGTAGGAGGAGTGTTGCAGAGAGACCTGGTAGGAGGAGTGTTGCAGAGAGACCTGACAGGAGGAGTGTTGCAGAGAGACCTGACAGGAGGAGTGTTGCAGAGAGACCTGGTAGGAGGAGTGTTGCAGAGAGACCTGACAGGAGGAGTGTTACAGAGAGACCTGACAGGAGGAGTGTTGCAGAGAGACCTGACAGGAGGAGTGTTGCAGAGAGACCTGACAGGAGGAGTGTTGCAGAGAGACCTGGTAGGAGGAGTGTTGCAGAGAGACCTGGCAGGAGGAGCAGAGAGACCTGACAGGAGGAGTGTTGCAGAGAGACCTGACAGGAGGAGTGTTGCAGAGAGACCTGGCAGGAGGAGCAGAGAGACCTGACAGGAGGAGTGTTGCAGAGAGACCTGGTAGGAGGAGTGTTGCAGAGAGACCTGACAGGAGGAGTGTTGCAGAGAGACCTGACAGGAGGAGTGTTGCAGAGAGACCTGGTAGGAGGAGTGTTGCAGAGAGACCTGACAGGAGGAGTGTTGCAGAGAGACCTGACAGGAGGAGTGTTGCAGAGAGACCTGACAGGAGGAGTGTTGCAGAGAGACCTGGCAGGAGGAGTGTTGCAGAGAGACCTGGCAGGAGGAGTGTTGCAGAGAGACCTGACAGGAGGAGTGTTGCAGAGAGACCTGACAGGAGGAGTGTTGCAGAGAGACCTGACAGGAGGAGTGTTGCAGAGAGACCTGACAGGAGGAGTGTTGCAGAGAGACCTGGCAGGAGGAGTGTTGCAGAGAGACCTGACAGGAGGAGTGTTGCAGAGAGACCTGACAGGAGGAGTGTTGCAGAGAGACCTGACAGGAGGAGTGTTACAGAGAGACCTGACAGGAGGAGTGTTGCAGAGAGACCTGACAGGAGGAGTGTTGCAGAGAGACCTGGTAGGAGGAGTGTTGCAGAGAGACCTGACAGGAGGAGTGTTGCAGAGAGACCTGGTAGGAGGAGTGTTGCAGAGAGACCTGGTAGGAGGAGTGTTGCAGAGAGACCTGACAGGAGGAGTGTTGCAGAGAGACCTGACAGGAGGAGTGTTGCAGAGAGACCTGACAGGAGGAGTGTTACAGAGAGACCTGACAGGAGGAGTGTTGCAGAGAGACCTGACAGGAGGAGTGTTGCAGAGAGACCTGACAGGAGGAGTGTTGCAGAGAGACCTGACAGGAGGAGTGTTACAGAGAGACCTGACAGGAGGAGTGTTGCAGAGAGACCTGACAGGAGGAGTGTTACAGAGAGACCTGACAGGAGGAGTGTTGCAGAGAGACCTGACAGGAGGAGTGTTACAGAGAGACCTGACAGGAGGAGTGTTGCAGAGAGACCTGACAGGAGGAGTGTTGCAGAGAGACCTGACAGGAGGAGTGTTGCAGAGAGACCTGGCAGGAGGAGTGTTGCAGAGAGACCTGGCAGGAGGAGTGTTGCAGAGAGACCTGACAGGAGGAGCAGAGAGACCTGGCAGGAGGAGTGTTGCAGAGAGACCTGGCAGGAGGAGCAGAGAGACCTGGCAGGAGGAGCAGAGAGACCTGGCAGGAGGAGCAGAGAGACCTGGCAGTGCACTCGTATGCTATCACAAGCACATGTCCCAAAATGAAAAATGTTATCCAGTTGGAAGGTCAGGCGGAACGCAGCTTTGACAAGGTGACTGTCTCTCCTGGCCGAGAATGGAGTAGGACCCCAAATCCCAAATCAACCCCTAGTACCCATCCCCTTCACCCCGGATAAGAGGAGAGAGGAGGAGGGGCGTGTAGCCCTGTCCAGAAACAACCCCTAGCTCCCATCCACAAGATCGTATACTAACCCCTAGATCCTATCCAAGAGATCGTATACTAACCACTAGCTCCTATCCACGAGATCGTATACTAACCCCTAGCTCCTATCCACAAGATCGTATACTAACCCCTAGCTCCTATTCACAAGATCGTATACTAACCCCTAGCTCCTATCCACAAGATCGTATACTAACCCCTAGCTCCTAACCAACGAGATCGTATACTAACCCCTAGCTCCTATCCACGAGATCGTATACTAACCCCTAGCTCCTATCCACGAGATCGTATACTAACCCCTAGCTCCTATCCACGAGATTGTATACTAACCCCTAGCTCCTATCCACGAGATCGTATACTAACCCCTAGCTCCTATCCACGAGAAAAAGGTTAAAGTTCACGGACTGACCTATCTGACACCACCTTCCGGTGAACCCAGCCAGACAGGAGCAGGAGAAAGAAGGATTGCCGGTGATGCAGTCATCAATACAGAGACCTCCATTCAGACAGGGTCGAAGGTGTGGACACACAGATGCTGTGGACGAGAGTTAGTTAGTGAGGAGGAGAGACAGAACGGGTAGTTAGTGAGGAGGAGAGACAGAACAGGTAGTTAGTTAGGAGAGACAGAACAGTTAGTTAGTGAGGAGAGACAAAACATTTAGTTAGTTAGGAGAGACAGAGCAGTTAGTTAGTGAGGAGAGACTGAACAGTTATTTAGTGAGGAGAGACAGAACGGGTAGTTAGTGAGGAGGAGAGACAGAACAGTTAGTTAGTGAGGAGAGACATAACAGTTAGTTAGTGAGGAGAGACAGAACAGTTAGTTAGTGAGGAGAGACAGAACAGTTAGTGAGGAGAGACAGAACAGTTAGTTAGTGAGGAGAGACAGAACAGTTAGTTAATGAGGAGAGACAGAACAGTTAGTTAGTGAGGAGAGACAGAGCAGTTAGTTAGTGAGGAGAGACAGAACAGTTAGTTATTGAGGAGAGACATAACAGTTAGTTATTGAAGAGAAACAGAACAGTTAGTTTTTGAGGAGAGACATAACAGTTAGTTAGTGAGGAGACATAACAGTTAGTTAGTGAGGAGAGACATAACAGTTAGTTAGTTAGGAGAGACATAACAGTTAGTTAGTTAGGAGAGACATAACAGTTAGTTAGTGAGGAGATATTAAACAGTTAGTTAGTGAGGAGGATAGACAGAAAAGTTAGTTAGTGAGGAGAGACATAACAGTTAGTTAGCTGGTGAGGAGAGACTGAACAGTTAGTTAGTTAGTGAAGAGAGACAGAACATTTAGTTAGTGAGGAGAGACAGAACAGTTAGTTAGTTAGTGAGTAGATATTGAACAGTTAGTTAGTTAGTGAGGAGAGACTGAACAGTTCGTTAGTTAGGAGAGACAGAACAGTTAGTTAGTGAAGAGAGACAGAACAATTAGTTAGTTAGGAGAGAAACAACAGTTAGTTAGTGAGGAGAGGCAGAACAGTTAGTTAGTGAGGCGAGGCAGAACGGTTAGTTAGTGTGTTGTAGACAGAATAGTTAGTGAGGAGAGACAGAACAGTTAGTTAGTGAGGGGAGATAACAGCTAGTTAGTTGGGAGAGATAACAGTTAGTTAGTTAGGAGAGACAGAACATTTAGTTAGTGAAGAGAGACATAACATTTAGTTAGTGAGGAGAGACTGAACAGTTAGATAGTGAGGAGAGACTGAACAGTTAGTTAGTTAGTTAGTGAGGAGAGACTGAACAGTTAGTTAGATGGTGAAGAGAGACAGAACAGTTAGTTAGTGAGGAGAGACAGAACATTTAGTTAGTGATGAGAGACATAACAGTTAGTGAGGAGATATTAAACAGTTAGTTGGTGAGGAGAGACAGAACAGTTAGTTAGTGAGGAGACATAACAGTTAGTTAGTGATGAGAGACATAACAGTTAGTGAGGAGATATTAAACAGTTAGTTGGTGAGGAGAGACAGAACAGTTAGTTAGTGAAGAGAGACAGAACAGTTAGTTAGTGAGGAGAGACAGAACAGTTAGTTAGTGAGGAGAGACAGAACAGTTAGTTAGTGAAGAGAGACAGAACATTTAGTTAGTGAGGAGAGACTGAACAGTTAGTTAGATAATGAGGAGAGATATAACAGTTAGTTAGTGAGGAGAGACAGAACAGTTAGTTAGTGAAGAGAGACAGAACAGTTAGATAATGAGGAGAGACTGAACAGTTAGTTTATTAGTGAGGAGAGACAGAACATTTAGTTAGTGAGGAGATATTAAACAGTTAGTTAGACAGTGAGAAGAGACTGAACAGTTAGTTAGTTAGTGAGGAGAGACAGAACAGTTAGTTAGTTAGTGAGGAGAGACAGAACAGTTAGTTAGTTAGTGAGGAGAGACAGAACAGTTAGTTAGTTAGTGAGGAGAGACAGAACAGTTAGTTAGTGAAGAGAGACAGAACATTTAGTAAGTGTGTTGTAGACAGAATAGTTAGTTAGTGAGGAGAGACAGAACAGTTAGTTAGTGAAGAGAGACAGAACAGTTAGTTAGTGAAGAGAGACAGAACAGTTAGTTATTTGAGGAGAGACAGAAGAGTTAGTTAGTGAAGAGAGACAGAACAGTTAGTTAGTGTGTTGTAGACAGAATAGTTAGTTATTGAGGAGAGACAGAACAGTTAGTTAGTGAAGAGAGACAGAACAGTTAGTTAGTGAAGAGAGACAGAACAGTTAGTTAGTGAAGAGAGACAGAACAGTTAGTTAGTGAGGAGAGACAGAACAGTTAGTTAGTGAAGAGAGACATAACAGTTAGTGAGGAGAGACAGAACAGTTAGTTAGTGAAGAGAGACATAACAGTTAGATATTTGAGGAGAGACAGAACAGTTAGTTAGTGAAGAGAGACAGAACAGTTAGTGAGGAGAGACAGAACAGTTAGTTAGTGAAGAGAGACAGAACAGTTAGTTAGTGAAGAGAGACAGAACAGTTAGTGAAGAGAGACAGAACAGTTAGTTAGTGAAGAGAGACATAACAGTTAGTTAGTGAAGAGAGACAGAACAGTTAGTTATTTGAGGAGAGACAGAACAGTTAGTTAGTGAAGAGAGACAGAACAGTTAGTTATTTGAGGAGAGACAGAACAGTTAGTTAGTGAAGAGAGAGAGAACAGTTAGTGAGGAGAGACAGAACAGTTAGTTAGTGAAGAGAGACATAACAGTTAGTTAGTGAAGAGAGACAGAAAAGTTAGTTAGTGAAGAGAGACAGAACAGTTAGTTAGTGAAGAGAGACAGAACATTTAGTTAATTGATGAGAGACATAACAGTTAGTGAGGAGATATTAAACAGTTAGTTGGTGAGGAGAGACAGAACAGTTAGTTAGTGAGGAGACATAACAGTTAGTTAGTGATGAGAGACATAACAGTTAGTGAGGAGATATTAAACAGTTAGTCGGTGAGGAGAGACAGAACAGTTAGTTAGTGAAGAGAGACAGAACAGTTAGTTAGTGAGGAGAGACAGAACAGTTAGTTAGTGAGGAGAGACAGAACAGTTAGTTAGTGAAGAGAGACAGAACATGTAGTTAGTGAGGAGAGACTGAACAGTTAGTTAGATAATGAGGAGAGATATAACAGTTAGTTAGTGAGGAGAGACAGAACAGTTAGTTAGTGAAGAGAGACAGAACAGTTAGATAATGAGGAGAGACTGAACAGTTAGTTTATTAGTGAGGAGAGACAGAACATTTAGTTAGTGAGGAGATATTAAACAGTTAGTTAGACAGTGAGAAGAGACTGAACAGTTAGTTAGTTAGTGAGGAGAGACAGAACAGTTAGTTAGTTAGTGAGGAGAGACAGAACAGTTAGTTAGTTAGTGAGGAGAGACAGAACAGTTAGTTAGTTAGTGAGGAGAGACAGAACAGTTAGTTAGTGAAGAGAGACTGAACATTTAGTAAGTGTGTTGTAGACAGAATAGTTAGTTAGTGAGGAGAGACAGAACAGTTAGTTAGTGAAGAGAGACAGAACAGTTAGTTAGTGAAGAGAGACAGAACAGTTAGTTATTTGAGGAGAGACAGAAGAGTTAGTTAGTGAAGAGAGACAGAACAGTTAGTGAGGAGAGACAGAACAGTTAGTGAGGAGAGACAGAACAGTTAGTTAGTGAAGAGAGACATAACAGTTAGTTAGTGAAGAGAGACAGAAGAGTTAGTTAGTGAAGAGAGACAGAACAGTTAGTTAGTGAAGAGAGACAGAACATTTAGTTAGTGATGAGAGACATAACAGTTAGTGAGGAGATATTAAACAGTTAGTTGGTGAGGAGAGACAGAACAGTTAGTTAGTGAAGAGAGACAGAACAGTTAGTTAGTGAGGAGAGACAGAACAGTTAGTTAGTGAGGAGAGACTGAACAGTTAGGTAGTGAGGAGAGACAGAACATTTAGTTAGTGAGGAGAGACAGAACATTTAGTTAGTGAGGAGAGACAGAACAGTTAGTTAGTGAAGAGAGACGGAACATTTAGTAAGTGTGTTGTAGACAGAATAGTTAGTTAGTGAGGAGAGACAGAACAGTTAGTTAGTGAAGAGAGACAGAACAGTTAGTTAGTGAAGAGAGACAGAACAGTTAGTTAGTGAAGAGAGACAGAACATTTAGTTAGTGAAGAGAGACAGAACAGTTAGTTATTTGAGGAGAGACAGAACAGTTAGTTAGTGAAGAGAGACAGAACAGTTAGTTAGTGTGTTGTAGACAGAATAGTTAGTTAGTGAGGAGAGACAGAACAGTTAGTTAGTGAAGAGAGACAGAACAGTTAGTTAGTGAAGAGAGACAGAACAGTTAGTTAGTGAAGAGAGACAGAACAGTTAGTTAGTGAGGAGAGACAGAACAGTTAGTTAGTGAAGAGAGACATAACAGTTAGTGAGGAGAGACAGAACAGTTAGTTAGTGAAGAGAGACATAACAGTTAGTTATTTGAGGAGAGACAGAACAGTTAGTTAGTGAAGAGAGACAGAACAGTTAGTGAGGAGAGACAGAACAGTTAGTTAGTGAAGAGAGACAGAACAGTTAGTTAGTGAAGAGAGACAGAACAGTTAGTGAGGAGAGACAGAACAGTTAGTTAGTGAAGAGAGACATAACAGTTAGTTAGTGAAGAGAGACAGAACAGTTAGTTATTTGAGGAGAGACAGAACAGTTAGTTAGTGAAGAGAGACAGAACAGTTAGTTATTTGAGGAGAGACAGAACAGTTAGTTAGTGAAGAGAGACAGAACAGTTAGTGAGGGGAGACAGAACAGTTAGTGAGGAGAGACAGAACATTTAGTTAGTGAAGAGAGACATAACAGTTAGTTAGTGAAGAGAGACAGAAGAGTTAGTTAGTGAAGAGAGACAGAACAGTTAGTTAGTGAAGAGAGACAGAACAGTTAGTTAGTGAGGAGATACAGAACAGTTAGTTAGTGAAGAGAGACAGAACAGTTAGTGAGGAGAGACAGAACAGTTAGTGAGGAGAGACAGAACAGTTAGTTAGTGAAGAGAGACAGAATAGTTAGTTAGTGAAGAGAGACAGAAAAGTCAGTTAGTGAGGAGAGACAGAACAGTTAGTTAGTGAGGAGAGACAGAACAGTTAGTTAGTGAAAAGAGACAGAACAGTTAGTTTGTGAGTAGAGACAGAACAGTTGGTTTGTGAGGAGAGACAGAACAGTTAGTTAGTTGGGAGAGATAACAGTTAGTTAGTTAGGAGAGACAGAACAGTAAGTAATTTAGTGACGAGAGACAGAACAGTAGGTTGGTTAGTTAGTTAGTGAGGAGATATTAAACAGTTTGTTAGTGAGGAGAGACTGAACATTTAGTTAGTTAGTGAGGAGAGACAGGACAGTTAGTTATTTAGGAAAGACAGAACAGTTAGTTATTTAGGAAAGACAGAACAGTTAGTTAGTTAGTGAGGATAGACTGAACATTTAGTTAGTTAGTGAGGAGAGACTGAACATTTAGTTAGTTAGTGAGGAGAGAAAGAACAGTTAGTTAGTGAGGAGAGAAAGAACAGTTCGTTATTTAGGAAAGGCAGAACAGTTAGTTAGTGAGGAGAGACAGCACATTTAGTTAGTGAGGAGAGACAGAACAGTTAGTTAGTGAAGAGAGACAGAATAGTTAGTTAGTGAGGACAGACAGAACAATTCGTTAGTTTGGAGAGAAAGAACAGTTAGTTAGTGAGGAGAGACAGAACAGTTAGTTAGTGTGTTGTAGACAGAATAATTAGTTAGTGAGGAGAGACAGAAAAGTCAGTTAGTGTGTTGTAGACAGAATAGTTAGTTAGTGAGGAGAGACAGAAAAGTTAGTTAGTGAGGAGAGACAGAACAGTTAGTTAGTGAGGAGAGACAGAACAGTTAGTTAGTGAAGAGAGACAGAACAGTCAGTTAGTGAAGAGAGACAGAAGAGTTAGTTAGTCAGTAGGGACAGAACAGTTAGTTAGTGAAGAGAAACAGAACAGTTAGTTAGTGAGGAGAGACAGAACAGTTAGTTAGTTGGGAGAGATAACAGTTAGTTAGTTAGGAGAGACAGAACAGTAAGTAATTTAGTGAGGAGAGACAGAACAGGAGGTTAGTTAGTTAGTTAGTGAGGAGATATTAAACAGTTTGTTAGTGAGGAGAGACTAAACATTTAGTTAGTTAGTGAGGAGAGACAGGACAGTTAGTTATTTAGGAAAGACAGAACAGTTAGCTATTTAGGAAAGACATAACAGTTAGTTAGTTAGTGAGGAGAGACTGAACATTTAATTTGTGAAGAGAGACAGAACAGTTAGTTAGTGAAGAGAGACAGAACAGTTAGTTAGTGAAGAGAGACAGAACATTTAATTTGTGAAGAGAGACTGAACATTTAATTTGTGAAGAGAGACAGAACATTTAGTTAGTGAAGAGAGACAGAACAATTCGTTAGTTTGGAGAGAAAGAACAGTTAGTTAGTGAGGAGAGACAGAACAGTTAGTTAGTGTTTTGTAGACAGAATAATTAGTTAGTGAGGAGAGACAGAAAAGTTAGTTAGTGAGGAGAGACAGAACAGTTAGTTAGTGAGGAGAGACAGAACAGTTAGTTAGTGTGTTGTAGACAGAATAGTTAGTTAGTGAGGAGAGACAGAAAAGTTAGTTAGTGAGGAGAGACAGAACAGTTAGTTAGTGAAGAGAGACAGAACAGTTAGTTAGTGAGGAGAGACAGAACAGTTAGTTAGTGTGTTGTAGACAGAATAGTTAGTTAGTGAGGAGAGACAGAACATTTAGTTAGTGAGGAGAGACATAACAGTTAGTTAGTTAGTGAGGAGAGACAGAAAAGTTAGTTAGTGAGGAGAGACTGAACAGTTAGTTAGTGAGGAGAGACAGAACAGTTAGTTAGTGAAGAGAGACAGAACAGTTAGTTAGTGAAGAGAGACAGAACAGTTAGTTAGTGAGGAGAGACAGAAAAGTTAGGTAGTGAGGAGAGACAGAACATTTAGTTAGTGAGGAGAGACAGAACATTTAGTTAGTGAGGAGAGACAGAACAGTTAGTTAGTGAGGAGAGACAGAACAGTTAGTTAGTGTGTTGTAGACAGAATAGTTAGTTAGTGAGGAGATATTAAACAGTTAGTTAGTTAGTGAGGAGATATTAAACAGTTAGTTAGACAGTGAGGAGAGACTGAACAGTTAGTTAGTTAGTGAAGAGAGACAGAACATTTAGTTAATGAAGAGAGACAGAACATTTAGTTTGTGAAGAGAGACCGAACAATTCGTTAGTGAAGAGAGACAGAACATTTAGTTAGTGAGGAGAAACAGAAAAGTTAGTTAGTGAAGAGAGACAGAACAGTTAGTTAGTGAAGAGAGACAGAACAGTTAGTTAGTGAGGAGAGACAGAACAGTTAGTTAGTGTGTTGTAGACAGAATAGTTAGTTAGTGAGGAGAGACAGAACAGTTAGTTAGTGAGGAGAGACAGAACAGTTAGTTAGTGAGGAGAGACATAACAGATAGTTAGTTAGTTAGTGAGGAGAGACAGAACAGTTAGTTAGTGAGGAGAGACAGAACAGTTAGTTAGTTAGTTAGTGAGGAGAGACAGAACAGTTAGTTAGTGTGTTGTAGACAGAATAGTTAGTTAGTGAGGAGAGACAGAACATTTAGTTAGTGAGGAGAGACATAACAGTTAGTTAGTTAGTGAGGAGAGACAGAAAAGTTAGTTAGTGAGGAGAGACAGAACATTTAGTTAGTGAGGAGAAACAGAACAGATAGTTTGTGAAGAGAGACAGAACAGTTAGTTAGTGAAGAGAGACAGAACAGTTAGTTAGTGAGGAGAGACAGAACAGTTAGTTAGTGTGTTGTAGACAGAATAGTTAGTTAGTGAGGAGAGACAGAACAGTTAGTTAGTGAGGAGAGACAGAACAGTTAGTTAGTGAGGAGAGACATAACAGATAGTTAGTTAGTTAGTGAGGAGAGACAGAACAGTTAGTTAGTGAGGAGAGACAGAACAGTTAGTTAGTTAGTTAGTGAGGAGAGACTGAACAGTTAGTTAGTTAGTTAGTTAGTTAGTTAGTTAGTTAGTTAGTTAGTTACGAGAGACAGAACAGTTAGTTAGTTAGGAGAGACAGAACAGTTGGTTAGTAGGGAGAGGCAGAACAGTTAGTTAGTTAGGAGAGACATTACAGTTAGTTAGTGAGGAGGAGAGATTGATGAAAGAGGTTGATGTTAGTATCATTCAACATTCTTCTCTCAGAACTATTTTCCCTTTATAAAATGCCCTATCAAATCAAAATGAATTGCATTTTTAACAGAGTCCTAACACACTTTACAGAATGGATTCAATGTATAATAGTTATTATTAATAAATGTCCCTCCTCGATCTTACCTGAGTGGTTGCAGCCACCCACCTCCACCTGTGCATTGTCGATCCGGAACACCCATCTCCCGGGGCGACCTACGTTGGTGGTTCCATCCACATCCACCATGTCATCAGTACGAGACCCCGGGATGTTGAAGTAACGTTTCCCGTCGCCAGCGTTAAAACCTGCCTATGAGGAGAGACACAGTTTAGAGTGACTGTGAGATGACCACACTTGATCCGTGTCCCAAATGGTACCCTACACCCATTGCTGTCCACCAGTTTTAACCAGAGCCCATAAGATTATGGGTAAGTTCTCGATGGCTAGCCAATGGCATGTTGTCTGAGAATTTTAATTCCATCTGAAAAGGAAATCTCTCAAATCTCCCAGTCCCACAAGAGGCCCAAATCCTTGTTATGAGTTTAAGATCAAATCAAATGAAATCAAATTAAATCGAAGCGCATGAGCCGAATACAGCTGGTGCAGACTTTACTTTATATATATATATGTATATATGTATATATGTTTTATATACTTTATTTATATATATTTTTTTTTACTTGACTTTGTTTATATAAATATATACAGTGCCTTGCGAAAGTATTCGGCCCCCTTGAACTTTGTGACCTTTTGCCACATTTCAGGCTTCAAACATAAAGATATAAAACTGTATTTTTTTGTGAAGAATCAACAACAAGTGGCATACAATCATGAAGTGGAACGACATTTATTGGATATTTCAAACTTTTTTAACAAATCAGAAACTGAAAAATTGGGCATGCAAAATTATTCAGCCCCTTTACTTTCAGTGCAGCAAACTCTCTCCAGAAGTTCAGTGAGGATCTCTGAATGATCCAATGTTGACCTAAATGACTAATGATGATAAATACAATCCACCTGTGTGTAATCAAGTCTCCGTATAAATGCACCTGCACTGTGATAGTCTCAGAGGTCCGTTAAAAGCGCAGAGAGCATCATGAAGAACAAGGAACACACCAGGCAGGTCCGAGATACTGTTGTGAAGAAGTTTAAAGCCGGATTTGGATACAAAAAGATTTCCCAAGCTTTAAACATCCCAAGGAGCACTGTGCAAGCGATAATATTGAAATGGAAGGAGTATCAGACCACTGCAAATCTACCAAGACATGCCGTCCCTCTAAACCTTCAGCTCATACAAGGAGAAGACTGATCAGAGATGCAGCCAAGAGGCCCATGATCACTCTGGGTGATCTGACCAAGGCCATTCTCCCCCGATTGCTCAGTTTGGCCTGTCGGCCAGCTCTAGGAAGACTCTTGATGCTTCCAAACTTATTCCATCTAATAATTTTGTAGGCTACTTTGTTAATGGGACCTGCAGAAATGCAGAAATGTCATTATGGGATATTGTGATGTCAATATGGGGTATTGTGATGTCAATATGGGGTATTGTGATGTCATTCATGGGGTGTTGTGATGTCATTATGGGGTATTGTGATGTCATTTATGGGGTATTGTGATGTCATTATGGGGTATTGTGATGTCATTATGGGAGATTGTGTGTAGATTGATGAGAAAAAGAAACAATTGAATCAATTTGAAAAATAAGGCTATAAAGAAACAACATTTGGAAAAAGGGAAGGGATGTGAATACTTTCTGAATGTCGAGTTTCTTGGCCCAAGCAAGTCTCTTCTTCTTATTGGTGTCCTCTGAACAGTTGATGAACAGTTGATGTTGAGATGTGTCTGTTACTTGAACTCTCTGAAGCATTTATTTGGGCTCCAATTTCTGAGGCTGGTAAACTCTAATGAACTTATCCTCTGCAGCAGAGAGACAGTTTTCATCGTAGAGCTTGATGTTTTTTTGTGACTTCAAGTTCTTGAAATGTTCCGTATCGAGTGACCTTCATGTCTTAAAGTAATGATGGACTACTGTTTCTCTTTGATTATTTGAGCTATTCTTGTCATAATATGTACTAGTTTTTTTACCAAATAGGGCCATCTTCTGTATACCCCCCTACCTTGTCACAACACAACTGACTGGATCAAACTCATTAAAAGGAAAGAAATTCCACAAATGTACTTTTAACAAGGCACACCTGTTAATTGAAATGCATTCCAGGTGACTACCTCATGAAGCTGGTTGAGAGAATGCCAAGAGTGTGCAAAGCTGTCATCAAGACAAAGGGCGTCTACTTTGAAGAATCTAAAATCTAAAATATATTTTGATTTGTTTATCACTTTTTTGGTTACTACATGATTTCATATGTGTTATTTCATAGTTTTGATGTCTTCCCTATTATTCTACATATGAATGAGACATGGTTTGTGATGATATCTAGCTATGTGAACATACCTATAAACATTGTTTATGAGGGCATACTTCTACGTGAACCTTTTTTTCACGTGGTTTGTGAAGACATTTTTGATGGTTTGTGAGGACATCTCCATGATCTTACCTATAAACACAGTTTGTGAGGACATCTCTGTGATCCTACCTATAAACACAGTTTGTGAGGACATCTCTGTGATCCTACCTATAAACACAGTTTGTGAGGACATCTCCGTGATCTTACCTATAAACACAGTTTGTGAGGACATCTCTGTGATCCTACCTATAAACATAGTTTTTGAGGACATCTCTGTGATCCTACCTATAAACACAGTTTGTGAGGACATCTCTGTGATGTTACCTATAAACACAGTTTGTGAGGACATCTCTGTGATCTTACCTATAACCACGGTTTGTGATGATATCTCTGTGATGTTACCTAGAAACACAGTTTGTGAGGACATCTCTGTGATCCTACCTATAAACACAGTTTGTGAGGACATCTCCGTGATCTTACCTATAAACACAGTTTGTGAGGACATCTCTGTGATCCTACCTATAAACATAGTTTTTGAGGACATCTCTGTGATCCTACCTATAAACACAGTTTGTGAGGACATCTCTGTGATGTTACCTATAAACACAGTTTGTGAGGACATCTCTGTGATCCTACCTATAAACACGGTTTGTGAGGACATCTCTGTGATCCTACCTATAAACACGGTTTGTGAGGACATCTCTGTGATCCTACCTATAAACACGGTTTGTGAGGGACCTCTCTGTGATCCTACCTATAAAAACGGTTTGTGAGGGACCTCTCCGTGATCCTACCTGTGCAGCGATGCCTCCTAGCCCTGCCAGGTCTCCTCCACTGCTGGCGTGCATGCCTGTGGTCCAGGTGATCTCATGATACTGGAAGATGGTGAAGGATACCTCTCCGTTGGTGATCAGCACCAATTGGAACGTATTCACCTGCACAGAGGACAACTGGTTACTGGTTACTGTATGTATGTGGAATATTACAAATATTCATACGTCTCTTAAGAGTGTCCGCAAAATGGTAAAAAATGTAAGGTTTGAATTTTAACAAGAAAGGGGTGCTCTTTCTCTCCCCTATCAGTCAACAATTAGTTTGGGGTGTTTTTCCTTCCCACTACTGCTTGGTTCTTACCGACCCGGGCTGGGTTACTGTAAAGCACTGTTGACACACAATAAATACATTTTGATAGGTTGAGAATCCTAACCGGTGTGATGTCACTCCCTCCAAAGAAGGTGACATTGTGCCACGTCGAGATGAGGATCCACGTCGCAGTGAATTCCGGGAACCCAGAGAAGTGTCGTCTGACGTCAGCTGTGGCCCTCAGGAGGACAGACGGGTCTTTACTCTCCCGGTAGAAGACCTGCCCCGCCCGCCTGTTGTCCACGTCAGCCCAGAACGCCGCCACAACCCTCCGGTCTCCGGCGATGGGAAAGGCCACTGGTGTGAACTGAGAGACCTCTCTGAGGAACGAAACCAGACCGTTGTTGTTCACCTGTTGGGAAGGAGAGGAGAAGGTTAGACACTAATCACGTTTCCATCCACCATTTTTTGTGATTCCAGTAAAGCCACAACAATATAAAAACAAAATCAACATGAGCTGTGATGGAAGCAGGAGGTTTCAGAACAATTTTACAAATGCTGACAAATAATTTGATCGTTCGACATAGTGGGATCTTTTTTTGTGTCTGTAAAATTAATTATACGAGAAATGGAGGTGTAAAACGCCTTCATGCTCAAATATCGAAGTTAATTTGGAGTCACGTGATGATATATTGTGTGGTTTACCCCACTACGAGTCGGGAAAGCATACAGTTTATAAGGCTACAGATTAAATACATTATGATTATGAACTTTACAAGGTGGTGAAAGTGGAAGGTGATGAGCTTGATGCTCCTTTCCAAATAAATATCCAGGGTTTTATTGAAATGTGAAATGATCATCGACGCTTGTCTGCCGTTTTGACAAATAAAAAATAATCTTGCCCTTTTATGCGTAATAATCTCATCATGTAGACGATGTGTGCGCTCTATCAAACAACGTACAATCTGCGTCCTGCGCGCTGTTGGCTAGAGTGCGCTACCAGAGTGAGCTCACTATTACAAACAACGTACAATCTGCGTCCTGCGCGCTGTTGGCTAGAGGGCGCTACCAGAGTGGGCTCACTATTACAACACAAACATTTGTGTGAGAGAAACTTTAGTAGAGTTGGAAATGTAAATGAAAATCCATTTAACTTGGGAATTTATTTTTTATTTTATTTCTCCTTTATTTAACCAGGTAGGAAAGTTGAGAACAAGTTCTCATTTACAATTGCGACCTGGCAAAGATAAAGCAAAGCAGTTCGACACATACAACGACACAGAGTCACACATGGAGTAAAACAAACATACAGTCAATAATACAGTATAAACAAGTCTATATACGATGTGAGCAAATGAGGTGAGAAGGGAGGTAAAGGCAAAAAAAAGGCCATGATGCCTTTACCTCCCTGTCAGCAAGGCTCAACCAGGTGCTCTAAACTAGTATAGCATAGTTAGTATTACTTTACAAGGATGGATGTCACATTGAGATTAAACCCTCTGTAACATGTAGGGGGAGAAAGAGATCTTAGTTAAAGGGATCTGATGACAGCTTTTCTGTTTCATTGAGGCTATGCTCTCGGATGTTGACGTGCTTGGGTAATAGCTATTCAGTCAGTCAACCGGTCAAACAGTCAGTCAGTCAGTCAATCAATCAGTCAGCCATCTAGTCAGTCAGTCAGTCAACCAAGCAGGCAGGCATTAGTTCAAACAGTCAATCAGTCAGTCATCTAGTCAGCCATACAGTCAGTCAGTCAATCAGTCAGCCATCTAGTCAGCCATACAGTCAGTCAGTCAACCAAGCAGGCAGGCATTAGTTCAAACAGTCAATCAGTCAGTCATCTAGTCAGCCATACAGTCAGTCAGTCAACCAAGCAGGCAGGCATTAGGTCAAACAGTCAGTCAGTCAATCAAACAGTCAGTCATCTAGTCAGTCATACAGTCAGTCATCTAGTCAGTCATCTAGTCAGCCATCTTGTCAGCCATACAGTCAGTCAGTCAGTCAGTCAGTCAGTCAGAGCATGAAGCAGTTAAGAGCCCTCCTAAAGGGGTGTAAAGCAGTTCAGTCCTCCTGGTTCTCTCTCTCCTTCAAACTCTCTCCTTCAAACTCTCTCTCTCTCTCTCTCTCCTTCTCTCTCTCTCTCTCTCTCTCTCCTTCTCTCTCTCTCCTTCTCTCTCTCTCCTTCTTTCTGTCTCCTTCTCTATCTATCTCTCTCTCCTCTCTCTCTCCTTCAAACTCTCTCCTTCTTTCTGTCTCCTTCTCTAGCTATCTCTCTCTCTCTCTCCTTCTCTCTCTCTCCATCAAACTCTCTCCTTCTTTCTGTCTCCATCTCTATCTATCTATCTCTCTCTCTCTCCTTCTCTCTCTCTCCTTCTCTCTCTCCTTTTCTCGCTCTCTCTCCTTCTCTCTCTCCTTCTTTCTGTCTCCTTCTCTATCTCTCTCTCTCTCTCTCTCTCTCTCTCTCCTTCTCTCTCTCTCTCTCTCTCTCTCTCTCTCTCTTTCCTTCTCTCTCTCCTTCAAACTCTCTCCTTCATTCTGTCTCCTTCTCTATCTATCTCTCTCTCTCTCCTTCTCTCTCCTCTCTCTCTCTCTCTCTCTCTCTCTCTCCTCTCTCTCTCCTTCTCCTTCTCTCTCTCTCTCATCTCTCTCTCTCTCCTTCTCTCTCTCTCCTCTCTCCTCTCTCTCTCTCCTTCTCTCTCTCTCTCTCTCCTTCTCTCTCTCTCTCCCTCTCTCTCTCCCCTTCTCTCTCTCTCTCTCTCTCCTCTCTCTCTCCTTCTCCTTCTCTCTCTCTCTCCTCTCTCTCTCTCTCCTTCTCTCTCTCCTCTCTCCTCTCTCTCTCTCCTTCTCTCTCTCTCTCCTTCTCTCTCTCTCTCCTTCTCTCTCTCTCTCTCTCTCCTTCTCTCTACCCCCCCTCTCCCCCCCGCTCTCTTTTCTGGGTTTTTCTTGGGTAGTTTTCTCTGGAGCCAAGTTATTTCTACAGTAAAATAAACTTTAATCAAGGAAAACTAGGGCCAAAGCAAACCCCATAAATGAAAAAGGTGCCCGGGATCAGTGGGGAAAAACATGAGCCTTTCCTTGTCAAAGAGGACGTTTCACAGACAGTCACACCGCCACAGGGTTTAATGAAACACAGGGAAGTGTCTACAGCCCACACACTTGGCCCCTAATCCCTAAACCCTTACATCCCAAATGGCACCCAATTCCCAGTATAGTGCACTTCTTTTGACCAGTGCACTGTGGGCCAATAGTAGTGCACTATAAAGGGAATAGGGTGCCGTTTGGGACATACCTCTAACTGGCCTTGTATCTCCCCTAGTATCTCCCCTAATCCCCTAGTATCTCCCCTAGTCCCCTAGTATCTCCCCTAGTATCTCCCCAAGTCCCATAGTATCTCCCATAGTATCTCCCCTAGTCCCTAATGAGATGAGGAGGTGTAGCCTTGCTGTTCAACCTCATGACCCTAGGTAAACCTCCATCACACAAACACACACACACACACACGCACGCACAAAATCTTGTTGATTTTTCACAAGTCTTTGGCCATTTGCAAAAAATGTAGTTGCCATCTCAAAACATGAATACATTCATCAAAACGATGTTATACATATATCAAAGTTGATTCATCAAAAGAACACGACTTCCTGCAGAAAGATTAACACAACCATAGTTATCTCTCGAGTCCAAGCAGACAAAACAGAAAGTCTGTCTTTTAAAAATCCTTGTGGATCAACATATATTCCTTGCATGATAAAAACAGGAAGTACAACTATCCAAAGGTGTAGCATTATGGGTAATGATAAAAACAGGAAGTACAACTATCCAAAGGTGTAGCATTATGGGTAATGATAAAAACAGGAAGTACAACTATCCAAAGGTGCAGCATTATGGGTAATGATAAAAACAGGAAGTACAACTATCCAAAGGTGCAGCATTATGGGTAATGATAAAAACAGGAAGTACAACTATCCAAAGATGCAGCATTATGGGTAATCAATCTCCTTTCATGTATATTCCACCAAACAATTTCATACACATCAAATCAAAAAACATTATAATATAAAAACAAACCAGTACTTATGTTAAGATAGTAGGTATTTTGGGCATGAGAAAAAAAAAGCGTTTTATAGTACGTGGAATTTAGAACGTCTAGTACGCTTAAAATGCCAGGATGTCATACTCATTCAAATGTTCATCTAGTAGAGAATTCACTGCACACTTTTGAGAAAGAGAATAGCATTTTCGAGATCCACATGTCTCTGACAAAAAAACTGAAAGTCAGCCGGAGGGGACTCGCTGTACCAAAATGAACCAATGTGGGAGGAACCTGCCCAATAGATGATGCATTCTCAGGATCAAATCAAATCAAATGATATTGGTCACATACACATGGTTAGCAGATGTTAATGTGAGTGTAGGATAAGCCTAGTATGCTGGTATTTGTTGCTTATTTTATTCATTTTTTAAAAACTAACCTGTACGTGCTTAATAGTATGTAGTCCGATTAGTACACAGTTTTAATAAGTAGTAGGAAAGACAGATTTGGGACACGGACAATGTTTTCTATTCTGTGAGCAAAACACCTTAACAGTGAACGTTGAATTTTAAAGTTTTACAAAAAGGTGTTCTAAGATGTTCAAGTCAGGTACTAAAAGAAAGAAATCATCGGAAGCGTACAGGTCTTTTAGCAAGGAAATTATCAGAGGTGTAAAGGTATTTTAACAGGGAAATGATCAGAGGTGTTAAGGTCTTTTAGCAAGGAAATGATCAGGGGTGTAAAGGTATTTTAACAGGGAAATGATCAGAGGTGTAAAGGTATTTTAACAGGGAAATGATCAGAGGTGTAAAGGTATTTTAACAGGGAAATGATCAGAGGTGTAAAGGTCTTTTAACAGGGAAATGATCAGAGGTGTAAAGGTCTTTTAACAGGGAAATGATCAGAGGTGTAAAGGTGTTTTAACAGGGAAATGATCAGAGGTGTAAAGGTCTTTTAACAGGGAAATGATCAGAGGTGTAAAGGTATTTTAACAGGGAAATGATCAGAGGTGTAAAGGTCTTTTAGCAAGGAAATGATCAGGGGTGTAAAGGTATTTTAACAGGGAAATGATCAGAGGTGTAAAGGTCTTTTAACAGGGAAATGATCAGAGGTGTAAAGGTATTTTAACAGGGAAATGATCAGAGGTGTAAAGGTCTTTTAACAGGGAAATGATCAGAGGTGTAAAGGTATTTTAACAGGGAAATGATCAGAGGTGTAAAGGTGTTTTAACAGGGAAATGATCAGAGGTGTAAAGGTCTTTTAACAGGGAAATGATCAGAGGTGTAAAGGTCTTTTAACAGGGAAATGATCAGAGGTGTAAAGGTCTTTTAACAGGGAAATGATCAGAGGTGTAAAGGCCTTTTAGCAGGGAAATGATCCGATTTTAAAGGTCTTTTAGCAGGGAAATGATCCGATTTTAAAGGTCTTTTAGCAGGGAAATGATCAGAAATGTTTTGGTCCTCGCTGCTATAGATAATGTACATTTTCAACACAGATCCCAACATTGTTTGTTTGTAAACTACAAAGAAGCGTTAAATCATGTTGTTTGCATTGTAATATCAGAAAATATCCTTAATATATTTACGCTGATAGTGGAATGATACCGTTTCACAATATAAAAAATATGAATTATAGAAAAATACATTCTGAAGCAAAATTGTATTCAGATTTTGGTGTAAACTTCCTATTTGTCAACCAAAGCCGGTCAATCTGAGACACGTGGTGTTTTCCCCACCAGCCAACCAACAACCTGGGCAAGCATCCTTCCTGTAGACATCGCTCTGTCAGTACCTGGTTTCAGGTTTCAGTTTGTGACAAAACAAAACAAGCAATGTATAGTGCAGAGAATCATTGTACCATCTAAAGCGCTGTGAAATATCTTTTCAACATCAAAATAAACATTGTATTTTCAGCTGTTTGAAGCTGATGGACAAAACCGAAAGTAAAAGTTGAGTCCCCACCGAGGTTGTGGTGGAGGAAATGTGGGGGAGGAGGAGGAAGAGTTGTTTGAATTCAGGCTAAGTGGTTGCAAATCCACTCATTTCCATTATGGGGCTTCGTACTACATGATGCTCCTTCAATGCACACACCTAACAGACACACACACAAACACACACACACACACGCACATACACACATCAATCAATCCATCAATCAAATGTATTGATAAAGCCCCGTTTTACATCAGCTGATATCTCAAAGTGCTGTACAGAAACCCAGCCTAAATCCCCAAACAGCAAGCAATGCAGACGTAGAAGCACGGTGGCTTGGAAAAACTCCCTAGAAAGGCCGGAACCTAGAAAGAAACCTAGAGAGGAACCAGGCTATGTGGGGTGGCCAGTCCGCTTCTGGCTGTGCCGGGTGGAGCTTATAACAGAACATGGCCAAGATTTTCAAACGTTCATAGATGACCAGCAGGGTCAAATAATAATCACAGTGGTTGTAGAGGGTGCAACAGGTCAGCACCTCATGAAAAAATGTCACTTGGCTTTTCATAGCCAATCATTCAGAGTATCTCTACCGCTCCTGCTGTCTCTAGAGACTCGACAACAGCAGTTCCGGGACAAGGTAGCATGTCTGGTGAACAGGTCAGGGTTCCATAGCCACAGGCAGAACAGTTGAAACTGGAGCAGCAGCACGACCAGGTGGACTGGGGACAGCAAGGAGTCATCAGGCCAGGTAGTCCTGAGGCATGGTCCTAGGGCTCAGGGTCTCCAAGAGAAGAGAGAGAGAGAAAGAGAGAGTGAGAAAGATTAGAGGGAACATACTTAAATTCACACAGGACACCGGATAAGACAGGAGAAATACTCTAGATACAACAGACTGACCCTAGCACCCCGACACATAAACTACTGCAGCATAAATACTGGAGGCTGAGACAGGAGGTGTCGGGAGACATTGTGGCCCCATCCGATGATACCCCCGGACAGGGCCAAACAGGAGGGATATAACCCCACCCACTTTGCCAAAGCACAGCCCCCACACCACTAGAGGGACATCTTCAACCACCAACTTACCATCCTGAGACAAGGCCGAGTATAGACCACGAACATCTCCCCCACGGCATGAACCTGAGGTGGGGTGTCAACCCGGATAGGAAGATCACGTCAGTGACTCAACCCACTCAAGTGCACAATTTTGAACATGAAAAGTTATTAATAAACAAATTCGGCACATTTGGGCAGACTTGATAAAACATTTTGAACAGAAATGCAATCTAAATGCAGTCTAAAACGTTGCACATACACTGCTGCCATCTAGTGGCCACAATGTAAACTGCACCTGGACTGGAATAAAACATTATGGCCTTTCTCTTGCATTTAAAAGACAATGGGTCAAATTTTTTTTTTTTTTGTGTATTTTCTTTTACCAAATCTAATGTGTTATATTCTCATACATTCCTTTCACATTTCCACAAACGTAAAAGTGTTTCCTTTCAAATGGTATCAAGAATATGCGTATCCTTGCTTCAGGGCCTGAGATACAGGCAGTTAGATTTGGGTATGTTATTTTAGGTCCTGATCTACAGGCAGTTAGATTTGGGTATGTTATTTTAGGTCCTGAGCTACAGGAAGTTAGATTTGAGTATGTTATTTTAGGTCCTGAGCTACAGGAAGTTAGATTTGGGTATGTTATTTTAGGTCCTGAGCTACAGGCAGTTAGATTTGGGTATGTTATTTTAGGTCCTGAGCTACAGGCAGTTAGATTTGGGTATGTTATTTTAGGTCCTGAGCTATAGGCAGTTAGATTTGGGTATGTAATTTTAGGTCTTGAGCTACAGGCAGTTAGATTTGGGTATGTTATTTTAGGGCCTGAGCTACAGGCAGTTAGATTTGGGTAGGTCATTTTAGGTCCTGAGATACAGGCAGTTAGATTTGGGTATGTTATTTTAGGTCCTTAGCTACAGGAAGTTAGATTTGGGTATGTTATTTTAGGTCCTGAGCTACAGGCAGTTAGATTTGGGTATGTTATTTTAGGTCCTGAGCTACAGGAAGTTAGATTTGGGTATGTCATTTTAGGCGAAACCTGGAAAAAAAGGGGCAGATCCTTAAGAGGCAAAACACCGCCATGTTTAGTTTTGCCCAACCTAGATCGAGGCACAGACACGGTCTCAATGGGGATAGCTGAGCTGACTACGCTGACTGTGCTAGTGGGAGACTCCACTGGGCTGCCAGACTGGCTAACAGCCTGCTGCCTGGCCTGCACCCTATCTCAACGTGGAGCTAGAGGAGTTAGAGCCCTGTTTATGTTCATAGATAAGATGAGCGCACCCATCCAGCTAAGATGGAGACGGTCACTCCTCAGCAGGCCAGGCTTGGTCCTGTTTGTGGCAGGAGTCCAAAGAAGAAGGCCAATTATCTACAAATTATATCTTTTGGGAGGGGCAGAAAACAGTTTTCAACCAGCGACTGAGTTATGGGTCTCTGCTGTAGAGCTCATCACTCCCCCTAACTGGGAGGGGGCCAGAGACAATTACTCGATGCCAACACATCTTTCTAGCTGATTTACACTCTGCCACTATGTTGCGCTTGGTGACCTAACACACAGGTTATCCTGCAACAGTTAGCCTGCAACGGTTCTCCTGCAACAGTTCTCCTGCAACAGTTCTCCTGCAACAGTACAACAAGGTAACAGACAGGCCAGGCTGAGACTAGATTACAGGACAAGGTAACAGACAGGCCTGGCTGAGACTAGATTACAGGACAAGGTAACAGACAGGCCAGGCTGAGACTAGATTACAGGACAAGGTAACAGACAGGCCAGGCTGAGACTAGATTACAGGACAAGGTAACAGACAGGCCAGGCTGAGACTAGATTACAGGACAAGGTAACAGACAGGCCTGGCTGAGACTAGATTACAGGACAAGGTAACAGACAGGCCAGGCTGAGACTAGATTACAGGACAAGGTAACAGACAGGCCAGGCTGAGACTAGATTACAGGACAAGGTAACAGACAGGCCAGGCTGAGACTAGATTACAGGACAAGGTAACAGACAGGCCAGGCTGAGACTAGATTACAGGACAAGGTAACAGACAGGCCAGGCTGAGATGAAGGTCTAGTCATCACTTTCCTAGGCGTCTCTTACTGAGTGACCGTCTTCAAAGCCGCTAATCTTTGCTGCTATAAAGGGAAAGGAATGTGTACACATTACAGTACAGGACAAAGTACAGGACAGCAAAGACAAGGCTGAAAATGGCAATGTTTTCAAAGTACCTGTCATATGAGGGATAGGGTTAAGTGTTCTTCGTAGGGAGCAGTGGAGAACTGAAGGTTTTTTTTGGGGGGGGGGGGGGGGGGACACTTGAGCATACAGGAGATACTGTGGTTCAAGGGGATTAATTATTATAATACCGTAAGACAACTTTCTAGATCCACCTCCGAATTGTTTGGTTCTACAGCTTCCACTGTTGCCATGGAGCTGAGGCTTGGAATGGAACTCTCCAGGAGGAAGACATTACTGTGTTTAGGGAAACTGTTCATAACCGAAGCTTGTCTCTCATCTCATGAGAGAGAGAGAGAGAGAGAGAGAGAGAGAGAGCAATGTGGTATGCATAGTTTGCGGGAGACAAGTTCATTTATTCGGCTAACAGTTTGAAAACAAGCGTGACTGTAATTTGAAGTGCCTGGCTGCCACAGTCTTTGATGTCTTCATATAATATATGTCATTTAGCTGACACTTTTATCCAAAGTGACTTACAGTTCACGTATGGTTGGTCCTGGGTATCAAACCCCACTACCCGTTACAAGCAACCATGAACTACCAACTGAGCTACAAAGGACCACATATCTTAAGTGACATATGAATTATAATCAGACCTGACTCCTAGTTACCTCTGGTTACCTCTAGTTACCTCTAGTTACCTCTGGTTACCTCTAGTTACCTCTAGTTACCTCTAGTTACCTCTAGTTACCTCTGGTTACCTCTAGTTACCTCTAGTTACCTCTGGTTACCTCTAGTTACCTCTAGTTACCTCTAGTTACCTCTGGTTACCTCTAGTTACCTCTAGTTACCTCTAGTTACCTCTTTTGCACCCTTTGCCAGTTCCTCCAGGATTCTGTCATTCTTCGATCACAAAATGTTGTGATGTGAAAAATCTGTCATTTTTGCCAACAAAATATCACAAAGAATCCCTGTGACAGTGCTAGAGGCATGACTAGAGAGCTGGGTTCGATCCCAGACTGTGTCGCAACCGGACGTGACTGGGAGATCCATAGGGCGGCATACAATTTGCCCAACGTCGTCTGGGTTAGGGGAGGGTTTGGCCGGGGGGCGCTTTACTCTGATCCACCTCTACGCAGACGACACTATTCTGTATACTTCTGGCCTTTCTTTGGACACTGTGTTAACAACCCTCCAGGCAAGCTTCAATGCCATACAACTCTCCTTCCGTGGCCTCCAATTGCTCTTAAATACAAGTAAAACTAAATGCATGCTCTTCAACCGATTGCTGCCTGCACGTCCAGAATCACTACTCTGGACGGCTCTGACTTAGAACACGTGGACAACTACAAATACCTAGGTGTCTGGTTACACTGTAAACTCTCCTTCCAGACCCATATCAAACATCTCCAATCCAAAGTTAAATCTAGAATTGGCTTCCTATTTCGCAACAAAGCATCCTTCACTCATGCTGCCAAACATACCCTTGTAAAACTGACCATCCTACCAATCCTCGACTTTGGCGATGTCATTTACAAAATAGCCTCCAATACCCTACTCAATAAATTGGATGCAGTCTATCACAGTGCCATCCGTTTTGTCACCAAAGCCCCAAATGCTACCCACCATTGCGACCTGTACGCTCTCGTTGGCTGGCCCTCGCTTCATACTCGTCGCCAAACTCACTGGCTCCATGTCATCTACAAGACCCTGCAAGGTAAAGTCCCCCCTTATCTCAGCTCGCTGGTCACCATAGCATCTCCCACCTGTAGCACGCGCTCCAGCAGGTATATCTCTCTGGTCACCCCAAAACCAATTCTTTCTTTGGCCGCCTCTCCTTCCAGTTCTCTGCTGCCAACTACAAAAAAAACACTTATCTCCCTCACTAGCTTTAAGCACCAACTGTCAGAGCAGCTCACAGATTACTGCACCTGTACATAGCCCACCTATAATTTAGCCCAAACAACCTCTTTCCCTTCCGTATTTAATTTATTTAATTAATTTATTTATTTTTTCTACTTTGCACCCCATTATTTTTATTTCTACTTTGCACATTCTTCCACTGCAAATCTACCATTCCAGTGTTTTACTTGCTATATTGTATTTACTTCGCCACCGTGGCCTTTTTTGCCTTTACCTCCCTTATCTCACCTCATTTGCTCACATCGTATATAGACTTGTTTATACTGTATTATTGACTGTATGTTTGTTTTACTCCATGTGTAACTCTGTGTCGTTGTATGTGTCGAACTGCTTTGCTTTATCTTGGCCAGGTCGCAATTGTAAATGAGAACTTGTTCTCAACTTGCCTACCTGGTTAAATAAAGGAGAAATAAAAAATCCAAAATAAAGAAATAAAAAACTTGGCTCATCGTGACTCCTAGCGACTCCTTGTGGCTGGCCGGGTACCTGCAGGCTGACTTCAGTCGTCAGTTGAACGGTGTTTCTCCCGACACATTGGCACCGCTGGCTTCTGGGTTAAGCAGTTAAGAAGCGGTTTGGCGGGTCATGTTTCGGAGGATGCATGACTCCACCTTCGCCTCCCCCGAGCCCGTTGGGGGAGTTGCAGCAGAGACAAGTTCGCAATTGGATATCACAAAATAAAAATAAAAAACGAAATAATAATACTCCCTGGAAGGACTGTATTCACTTCTCTCTACAGCACTAACTAATGCACAGCATAACATACAGTGCCTTGCGAAAGTATTCGGCCCCCTTGAACTTTGCGACCTTTTGCCACATTTCAGGCTTCAAACATAAAGATATAAAACTGTATTTTTTTGTGAAGAATCAACAACAAGTGGGACACAATCATGAAGTGGAACGACATTTATTGGATATTTCAAACTTTTTTAACAAATCAAAAACTGAAAAATTGGGCGTGTAAAATTATTCAGCCCCCTTAAGTTAATACTTTGTAGCGCCACCTTTTGCTGCGATTACAGCTGTAAGTCGCTTGGGGTATGTCTCTATCAGTTTTGCACATCGAGAGACTGAATTTTTTTTCCCATTCCTCCTTGCAAAACAGCTCGAGCTCGGTGAGGTTGGATGGAGAGCATTTGTGAACAGCAGTTTTCAGTTCTTTCCACAGATTCTCGATTGGATTCAGGTCTGGACTTTGACTTGGCCATTCTAACACCTGGATATGTTTATTTTTGAACCATTCCATTGTAGATTTTGCTTTATGTTTTGGATCATTGTCTTGTTGGAAGACAAATCTCCGTCCCAGTCTCAGGTCTTTTGCAGACTCCATCAGGTTTTCTTCCAGAATGGTCCTGTATTTGGCTCCATCCATCTTCCCATCAATTTTAACCATCTTCCCTGTCCCTGCTGAAGAAAAGCAGGCCCAAACCATGATGCTGCCACCACCATGTTTGACAGTGGGGATGGTGTGTTCAGCTGTGTTGCTTTTACGCCAAACATAACGTTTTGCATTGTTGCCAAAAAGTTCAATTTTGGTTTCATCTGACCAGAGCACCTTCTTCCACATGTTTGGTGTGTCTCCCAGGTGGCTTGTGGCAAACTTTAAACAACACTTTTTATGGATATCTTTAAGAAATGGCTTTCTTCTTGCCACTCTTCCATAAAGGCCAGATTTGTGCAATATACGACTGATTGTTGTCCTATGGACAGAGTCTCCCACCTCAGCTGTAGATCTCTGCAGTTCATCCAGAGTGATCATGGGCCTCTTGGCTGCATCTCTGATCAGTCTTCTCCTTGTATGAGCTGAAAGTTTAGAGGGACGGCCAGGTCTTGGTAGATTTGCAGTGGTCTGATACTCCTTCCATTTCAATATTATCGCTTGCACAGTGCTCCTTGGGATGTTTAAAGCTTGGGAAATATTTTTGTATCCAAATCCGGCTTTAAACTTCTTCACAACAGTATCTCGGACCTGCCTGGTGTGTTCCTTGTTCTTCATGATGCTCTCTGCGCTTTTAACGGACCTCTGAGACTATCACAGTGCAGGTGCATTTATACGGAGACTTGATTGCACACAGGTGGATTGTATTTATCATCATTAGTCAGTTAGGTCAACATTGGATCATTCAGAGATCCTCACTGAACTTCTGGAGAGAGTTTGCTGCACTGAAAGTAAAGGGGCTGAATAATTTTGCACGCCCAATTTTTCAGTTTTTGATTTGTTAAAAAAGTTTGAAATATCCAATAAATGTCGTTCCACTTCATGATTGTGTCCCACTTGTTGTTGATTCTTCACAAAAAAATACAGTTTTATATCTTTATGTTTGAAGCCTGAAATGTGGCAAAAGGTCGCAAAGTTCAAGGGGGCCGAATACTTTCGCAAGGCACTGTATCTCTTCTATATCTTCTCTTGGTGTGAGTTCAACCACCCTAACGCATATGCCATCATACCATATCATACCATATCATACCATATCATACCATATCATACCATGTCTCCATATCATACCATGTCATACCATATCATACCATATCATACCATGTCATACCATGTCATACCATATCATACCATATCATACCATGTCATACCATATCATACCATATCATACCATGTCATACCATGTCATACCATGTCATACCATATCATACCATGTCATACCATATCATACCATGTCATACCATACCATATCATACCATGTCATACCATATCATACCATGTCTCCATATCATACCATGTCATACCATATCATACCATATCATACCATGTCATACCATGTCATACCATATCATACCATATCATACCATGTCATACCATATCATACCATGTCTCCATATCATACCATGTCATACCATATCATACCATGTCATACCATATCATACCATGTCATACCATACCATATCATACCATGTCATACCATATCATACCATATCTCCATATCATACCATATCTCCATATTTTCTCATGGGGTAAGTTGAGCCACCCTTATTTCTAGGAAATCACACACAAAATGTATAATTAGACAAAATATTTAGGAAGAGGCAGGGCTGAAAGTAAGGCAGTCCGGTATGGCGTCACCGTAGCGGTAAAACATGAGCCTATTAGAACAATCTAAACTCTGACATGTAATGGGACAGTAGCGGGCGCATAAACAATCATCAAAGGTTGTTACACTTTTTGGTGCTTTGTGTTACAGATGTCTCTGTTCATTCACCAATGTTTGGAGGCTGGAAATATGTTGTGAGTGGACGAAGGTGTGCGAGTAGCCTAGTAAAGGAGCCTTTTGAAATGATTGTTCGAAAAGGATTCTCTATGTAATTATGATGATTCTATGTAATTATATGATGATTCTATGTAATTATATGATGATTCTATGTAATTATATGATGATTCTATGTAATTATATGATGATTCTATGTAATTATATGATGATTCTATGTAATTATATGATGATTCTATGTAATTCTTTGGTTATTCTATGTCATGCTATGGTTATTCTATGTAATTCTATGATTATTCTATGTAATTATATGATTATTCTATGTAATTCTATGGTTATTCTATGTAATTATTTGGTTATTCTATGTAATTATATGTAATTATATGTAATTCTATGATTATTCTATGTAATTATATGACTATTTTATGTAATTCTATGGTTATTCTATGATTATTATATGTAATTCTATGATTATTCTATGTAATTATATGATGATTCTATGTAATTCTTTGGTTATTCTATGTCATGCTATGGTTATTCTATGTAATTCTATGATTTTTCTATGTAATTCTATGGTTATTCTATGTAATTCTATGTTTATTCTAGTAATTCTATGGTTATTCTATATAGTTCTATGGTTATTCTATGATTATTCTATGTAATTATATGATTATTCTATGTTATCCTGATATTCTATGTAACTCTATGTAATTCTATGCCTATTCTGTGTAATTATATGGTAATTCTATGTAATTCTATGTAATTCTATGCCTATTCTGTGTAATTATATGGTAATTCTATGTAATTCTATGTAACTCTATGTAATTCTATGCCTATTCTGTGTAATTATATGGTAATTCTATGTAATTCTATGTAACTCTATGTAATTCTATGCCTATTCTGTGTAATTATATGGTAATTCTATGTAATTCTATGTAACTCTATGTAATTCTATGCCTATTCTGTGTAATTATATGGTAATTCTATGTAATTCTATGTAACTATGTAATTCTATGCCTATTCTGTGTAATTATATGGTAATTCTATGTAATTCTATGTAACTCTATGTAATTCTATGCCTATTCTGTGTAATTATATGGTAATTCTATGCCTATTCTGTGTAATTCTATGGTTATTCTATGTAATCCTGATATTCTATGTAACTCTTTGTAATTCTATGCCTATTCTGTGTAATTCTATGGTTATTCTATGTAATTCAAATCAAATCAAAATCAAAATCATGCTTCGTGCTTCTACACCTGCATTGCTTGCTGTTTGGGGTTTTAGGCTGGGTTTCTGTAAAGCACTTTGAGATATCAGCTGATGTACGAAGGGCTATATAAATAAATGTGATTTGATTCTATGTAATTCTATGGTTATTCTATGTAATTCGATGGTAATTCTATGATTAGGGCCATCGTTTTTTTTTGTTATGTAGGGCATCTCGTACAGGGAAGAAATGTCTTCTACTTTCAACCCTGGGAGGTCAACATTTCATGGGAAAAGTAGTAAGCAAGTTAGTTCCAAAATATTGATTTTCACCAAGTCAAATGAATTTATTGTTTTAGAGGTTTTATGATACATGTACAGTTGAAGTCTGAAGTTTACAAACACCTTAGCCAAATACATTTAAACTCAGTTTTTCACAATTCCTGACATTTAATCCCAGTAAAAATCCCCTGTTTTAGGTCAGTTAGGATCACCACTTTATTTTAAGAATGTGAAATGTCAGAACAATAGTAGAGAGAAGGATTTATTTCAGCCTTTTTCACTCAATTAGTATTTGGTGGCATTGCCTTTAAATTGTTTAATTAACTTGGGTCAAACGTTTCGGGTAGCCTTCCACAAGCTTCCCACAATAAATTGGGTGAATTTTAGCCCATTCCTCCTGACATAGCTGGTGTAACTGAGTCAGGTTTGTAGGCTTCCTTGCTCACACACACTTTTTCAGTTCTGCCCACAAATTTTCTATAGGATTGAGGTTAGGACCACTCCAATACCTTGACTTTGTTGTCCTTAAGCCATTATGACACAACTCTGGAAGTATGCTTGGGGTCATTGTCCATTTGGAAGACCCATTTGCGACCGAGCTTTAACTACCTGACTGATGTCTTGAGATGCTGCTTCAATATAGCCACATAATTTTCCTCCTTCATGATGCCATCTATTTTGTGAAGTGCACCAGTCCCCCCTGCAGCAAAGCACCCCCACAACATGATGCTGCCACACCCGTGCTTCACTGATAGGATGGTGCTCTTCGGCTTGCAAGCCTCCCCATTTTTTCTCCAAACACAACGATGTTCATTATAGCCAAACAGTTCTTTTGTTTCATCAGAACAAAGGACATTTCTCCAAAAAGTACGATCTTTGTCCTCATGTGCAGTTGTAAACCGTAGTCTGGCTTTTTATTGCGGTTTTGGAGCAGTGGCTTCTTCCTTGCTGAGCGGCCTTTCAGGTTATGTTGATATAGGAGTCATTTTACTGTGGAAATAGATACCTGTTTCCTCCAGCATCTTCACAATGTCCTCTGCTGTTGTTCTGGGATTGATTTGCACTTTTCACATCAAAGTACATTAATCTCTAGGAGACAGAACGTGTCTCCTTCCTGAGCGACATGACGGCTGCGTGGTCCCATGGTGTTTATACTTGCATACTATTGTTTGTACAGATGAACGTGGTACCTTCAGGCATTTCAGGCATTGCTCCCAAGGAGGAACCAGACTTGTGGAGGTCTACAATTTTTATTCTGATGTCTTGGTTTCTTGATTTTCTTTATTTTGATTTTCCCATGATGTCAAGCAAAGAGGCACTCAGTTTGAAGGTAGGCCTTGAAATACATCCATCATGTACACCTCCAATTGACTCAAATGATGTCAATTAGCCTATCAGAAGCTTCTTAAGGCATGACATAATTTCCTGGAATTTTCCAAGCTGTTTAAAGTCACAGTCAACTTAGTGTATGTAAACTTCTGACCCACTGAAATTGTGATACAGTGAATTATAAGTGAAATAAACTGTCTGTAAACAATTGTTGGAAAAATTACTTGTGTCATGCACAAAGTAGGTGTCCTAACCGACTTGCCAAAACTATAGTTTGTTAAAAACTTCTTGGCGCACCAATCCCTTTAGCGGGATCATTTTCGTCAACATCCGTTGAATTGCAGAGCGCCAAATTCAAATTAAATTACTAAAAATATTTAATTTTCATGAAATCACAAGTGCAATATACCAAAACACAGCTTAGCTTGTTGTTAATCCACCTGGCGTGTCAGATTTCAAAAACAGAGAAAGCAAACCAAGCGTTTATGTTAGGACAGCTCTCTCAGCAGACAAAACATTACAAACAGCTAGCAGCAAAGTAGATTGGTCACGAAAGTCAGAAAAGCAATCAAATGAATCGCTTACCTTTGATGCTCTTCGGATGTTTGCACTCACGAGACTCTCAGTTACACAATAAATGTTCCTTTTGTTCCATAAAGATTATTTTTATATCCTAAAAACCTCCATTTGGTTGGCGCGTTTTGTTCAGTAATCCACAGGCGCGTGCAGGTCACGACGGGCAGACGAAAATTCCAAATAGTATCCGTAAAGTTCGTAGAAACATGTCAAACGTTTTTTATAATCAATCCTCAGGTTGTTTTTACAATAAATAATCTATAATATTTCAACCGGACGGTAGCATTTTCAATAGGAGAGAGAGAGAAAAGGTCTGCTCCAAGCTGCATGCAAAAATCTAAGGACACCCAGCTATCCACTGACGCGATGTGATCATTTTGTCTCATTTTCCTAAACCTGAAAGAGAATCCTTGTAGCTGCATGGGCCAAAAAAGTCTAGCCAATGACCATGGAGTAAATTGAGCCAATGGCAAGACGAGCAAATTGAAGCGTTTTCTTCCCAGGCGTGTAATGCAAGGCATTATCACTGGGATATGAGGTAACAACAGGGCCTATGTAACATGTTTTAAGGGATCTATTCAGTCCAAGTTCAGCTTTACAGCGTGATTTATATTTAAAGGCAAAGTCCCCGCTTTAGCAGAGACAGCATTCAAGGTTTAAAAAATGTTATCTTTAATTTACCTCGGCAAGTCAGTTAAAGAACAAAATTCTTATTTACAATTAACTGCCTTGTTCAGGGGCAGAACGACAGACCTTTTACCTTGTCAGCTCGGGGATTTGGTCTAGCAACCTTTCTTCAGTTACTGGCTCAACGCTCTAACCACTGGGCTACCTGCCTCCTCTAACCACTAGGCTACCTGCCTCCCCCCTCTAACCACTAGACTACCTGTCTCTAACCACTAGGCTACCTGCCTCCCCCCTCTAACCACTAGACTACCTGTCTCTAACCACTAGGCTACCTGCCTCCCCCCTCTAACCACTAGACTACCTGCCTCTAACCACTAGGCTACCTGCCTCCCCCCTCTAACCACTAGACTACCTGTCTCTAACCACTAGGCTACCTGCCTCCCCCCTCTAACCACTAGACTACCTGTCTCTAACCACTGGGCTACCTGCCTCCTCTAACCACTAGGCTACCTGCCCCCCCCCCTCTAACCACTAGACTACCTGTCTCTAACCACTAGGCTACCTGCCTCCCCCCTCTAACCACTAGACTACCTGTCTCTAACCACTAGGCTACCTGCCTCCCCCCTCTAACCACTAGACTACCTGTCTCTAACCACTAGGCTACCTGCCCCCCCCCCCCTCTAACCACTAGACTACCTGTCTCTAACCACTAGGCTACCTGCCTCCCCCCTCTAACCACTAGACTACCTGTCTCTAACCACTGGGCTACCTGCCTCCTCTAACCACTAGGCTACCTGCCCCCCCCCCCCTCTAACCACTAGACTACCTGTCTCTAACCACTAGGCTACCTGCCTCCCCCCTCTAACCACTAGACTACCTGTCTCTAACCACTAGGCTACCTGCCTCCCCCCTCTAACCACTAGACTACCTGTCTCTAACCACTGGGCTACCTGCCTCCCCCCTCTAACCACTAGACTACCTGTCTCTAACCACTAGGCTACCTGCCCCCACCCCCCTCTAACCACTAGACTACCTGTCTCTAACCACTAGACTACCTGCCTCCCCCCTCTAACCACTAGGCTACCTGTCTCTAACCACTGGGCTACCTGCCTCCTCTAACCACTAGGCTACCTGCCCCCCCCCCCCCCCCCCCTCTAACCACTAGACTACCTGTCTCTAACCACTGGGCTACCTGCCTCCTCTAACCACTAGGCTACCTGTCTCTAACCACTGGGCTACCTGCCTCCTCTAACCACTAGGCTACCTGCCCCCCCCCCCCCTCTAACCACTAGACTACCTGTCTCTAACCACTAGGCTACCTGCCTCCCCCCTCTAACCACTAGACTACCTGTCTCTAACCACTAGGCTACCTGTCTCCCCCCTCTAACCACTAGACTACCTGTCTCTAACCACTAGGCTACCTGCCCCCCCCCCTCTAACCACTAGGCTACCTGTCTCTAACCACTAGACTACCTGTCTCTAACCACTAGGCTACCTGCCTCCCCCCTCTAACCACTAGACTACCTGTCTCTAACCACTAGGCTACCTGCCTCCCCCCTCTAACCACTAGACTACCTGTCTCTAACCACTAGGCTACCTGCCTCCCCCCTCTAACCACTAGACTACCTGTCTCTAACCACTAGGCTACCTGCCTCCCCCTCTAACCACTAGACTACCTGTCTCTAACCACTAGGCTACCTGCCTCCCCCCTCTAACCACTAGGCTACCTGTCTCTAACCACTAGACTACCTGTCTCTAACCACTAGGCTACCTGCCTCCCCCCTCTAACCACTAGACTACCTGTCTCTAACCACTAGGCTACCTGCCTCCCCCCTCTAACCACTAGACTACCTGTCTCTAACCACTAGGCTACCTGCCTCCCCCCTCTAACCACTAGACTACCTGTCTCTAACCACTGGGCTACCTGCCTCCTCTAACCACTAGGCTACCTGCCCCCCCCCCCTCTAACCACTAGACTACCTGTCTCTAACCACTAGGCTACCTGCCTCCCCCCTCTAACCACTAGACTACCTGTCTCTAACCACTAGGCTACCTGCCTCCCCCCTCTAACCACTAGACTACCTGTCTCTAACCACTGGGCTACCTGCCTCCCCCCTCTAACCACTAGGCTACCTGTCTCTAACCACTAGACTACCTGTCTCTAACCACTAGGCTACCTGCCTCCCCCCTCTAACCACTAGACTACCTGTCTCTAACCACTAGGCTACCTGCCTCCCCCATCTAACCACTAGACTACCTGTCTCTAACCACTAGGCTACCTGCCTCCCCCCTCTAACCACTAGACTACCTGTCTCTAACCACTGGGCTACCTGCCTCCTCTAACCACTAGGCTACCTGCCCCCCCCCCCCCTCTAACCACTAGACTACCTGTCTCTAACCACTAGGCTACCTGCCTCCCCCCTCTAACCACTAGACTACCTGTCTCTAACCACTAGGCTACCTGCCTCCCCCCTCTAACCACTAGACTACCTGTCTCTAACCACTGGGCTACCTGCCTCCCCCCTCTAACCACTAGACTACCTGTCTCTAACCACTAGGCTACCTGCCCCCCCCCCCTCTAACCACTAGACTACCTGTCTCTAACCACTAGACTACCTGTCTCTAACCACTGGGCTACCTGCCTCCTCTAACCACTAGGCTACCTGCCCCCCCCCCCCCTCTAACCACTAGACTACCTGTCTCTAACCACTGGGCTACCTGCCTCCTCTAACCACTAGGCTACCTGCCCCCCCCCCCCCCCCCCCCCCTCTAACCACTAGACTACCTGTCTCTAACCACTAGGCTACCTGCCTCCCCCCTCTAACCACTAGACTACCTGTCTCTAACCACTAGGCTACCTGCCTCCCCCCTCTAACCACTAGACTACCTGTCTCTAACCACTAGGCTACCTGCCTCCCCCCTCTAACCACTAGACTACCTGTCTCTAACCACTGGGCTACCTGCCTCCTCTAACCACTAGGCTACCTGCCCCCCCCCCCCCCCCCCTCTAACCACTAGACTACCTGTCTCTAACCACTAGGCTACCTGCCTCCTCTAACCACTAGACTACCTGTCTCTAACCACTAGGCTACCTGCATATGTCGGTTCAACAGGAAAATACCATTTGATTTCTATCATGAAATCTGTAATGCTTCAGCTTTACAGACTGAGACCACCTACTGGGCACAACTGGGACCTACTGGGCACATACATCAAGTCAACATCTATTCCACGTTGATTCAACCAGTTTGTATCCAGTGAGCAAAGTGTTTGATAGGTGTAAACCTTAAAGCCTTAAAACATGCTTCAAATGATTAGAATACAAAAAAGCGATTATGATAGTGTTGAATTGTGTTAGGGAAATTAAGATAGGCATGGTTTTAAAAGGGTAATATTTAATTCAGTACAGATATGTGTAGGCGTGTTAACTTACCTTGTCCCGCGGCTCTATTTATCCCATACCCAGGGTAAAGTTGAGCCTAGAAAGCACTTTTTTTGGGGGATGAGGGATGTTTAAAAACTGTAATATTTACAATGAATATTTCCAGGGATAGACAACATCCTGAAAGACATGTAGATATCTTTGTTGGAAAGAAAACTATTTCCCTTCACGTAGTAACGCTAAATGTTAAAAGGCACTCAGTTTACCCCCCTCATTCTGTGGTCCTTATTGTGGTTGAGTCCCTAATGACACTCTATAGGGCTCCGGTCAAAATAAGTGCACTTCATATGGAATAGGGAGCCATTTGGGACTCAGTCGATACCTCTCTAATTATCTAAATGAGAGATCTGAGTGCACAGCAACATGCAAAAGAAGTGCACTTCATATGGAATAGGGAGCCATTTGGGACTCAGTCCATACCTCTCTAATAATTTAAATCAGAGATCTGAGTGCACAGCAACATGCAGACTCGTCTTATCTCGTCTAGAAATTCACTTCTGACTTTCACAGCGTTGGAAGATAGCAGGATGCGCCACAATTCATTAGCACCCTACCCGACTTGCCTAGTTAAATAAAGGTAAAAAATATTTAAAAAACACCAGGACATTTCACACAGACACGTTTAACGTCAAATATGAATGACATACCCATGCTTATTGCCTACTGTAGGCTGTCATTGTAAAATAAGAACTTGTTCTTAACTGACTTGACTAGTTAAATAAAGGTGAAATAAAAATAGTACTGTAATAGTATTGAGCATGAAAGGGCAGGGCTACAGTCACATACCTCAAGTTAAATGAGAAAATAGTATCGGATGTAATAACGCAGGATCCACAGCTCTGGCATGTCATGGCCTGTCCTGGTATTTCTGACCCTGTGTCTGTCTGTGTGTGGCTCTGTAGTGTGTCATTTACATTGGAACACTAACCTCACCCAGCAATACACCCAAATGCATGAAGCTAAAGTTACATTATATGTACTGGGGGGGGGGGGGGGGCATAACTAAACAGGCCACAGGACACATTGCGTTGTAAGGATGGTCTTGATATTCTGTGTTTCACTCTGTCACTATCACTGACCTCACCCTCCTTCCAAAATGACATCAATCACCACCTGGCTCGAGGCTACAGGCTTATATTAGAACACTGACCTTTGACCTTGCCAATTGTTGCCATGGTACCTCCGAATGTCCTGGTCTGGAAGATACACTTTCGCGTTCCTAGGAAACTATGCAGTTTTTTGTTTTTTTACGTGTTATTTCTTACATTAGTACCCCAGGTCATCTTAGGTTTCATTACATACAGTCGAGAAGAACTACTGAATATAAGAGCAGCGTCAACTCACCATCAGTACGACCAAGAATATGACTTTCGCGAAGCTGTGCTCTGCCTTTTCACGCTGACAGAAACAAACATCTTTCTGGTAAGAAGAGAGGCGGGGGCGTATGCCTTATGGTTAACGAGACATGTTGTGTGGTCACAACAACATACAGGAACTCAAGTCCTTCTGTTCACCTGATTTAGAATTCCTCACAATCAAATATCGACCGCATTATCTACCAAGAGAATTCTCTTAGATTATAATCACATATATTCCCCCCCAAGCAGACACATCGATGGCCCTGAACAAACTTTATTTGACTCTATGCAAACTTGCCTGGTTAAATAAAGGTAAAATAAAAATAAATTAATTGTATCTGGGGATTTTAACAAGGCTAATCTGAAAACAAGACTCCCTAAATTGTATTAGCATATCAATTGTGCAACCAGGGCTGATAAAACCTTGGATCATTGCTATTCTAACTTCCGCGACGTATATAAGGCCCTCCTTTTGGAAAAGCTGACCACGACTCCATTTTGTTGCTCCCTGCCTACAGACAGAAGCTAAAAGAAGAAGCTCCCGTGTTCAGGTCTGTTCAACGCTGGTCCAACCAATCTGATTCCACGCTCCAAGACTGCTTCCATCACGTGGACTGGGATGTGTTCCGCACTGCGTCCAACAACAACATTGACAAATACGCTGATTCGGTGAGCGAGTTCATTAGAAAGTGCATTGAAGATGTCGTTCCCATAGCAACGATTAAAACATTCCCAAACCAGAAACCGTGGATTGATGGCAGCATTCGCGTGAAACTGAAAGCGCGAACCACTGCTTTTAACCAGGGCAAATTGACCAGAAACATGACCAAATACAAACAGTGTAGCTATTCCCTCCGCAAGGCAATCAAACAAGCTAAGCGTCAGTATAGAGACAAAGTAGAGTCACAATAGTACCCTCCAAACTCATCAAGCTCGAGACCCTGGGTCTCGACCCCGCCCTGTGCAACTGGGTACTGGACTTCCTGACGGGCCCCCCCCAGGTGGTGAGTGTAGGTAACAACATCTCCACCCCTCTGATCCTCAACACTGGGGCCCCACAAGGGTGCGTTCTGAGCCCTCTCCTGTACTCCCTGTTCACCCACAACTGCGTGGCCATGTACGCCTCCAACTCAATCATCAAGTTTGCGGACGACACTACAGTGGTAGGCTTGATTACCAACAACGAGGAGGCGGCCTACAGGGAGGACGTGAGGGCCCTCGGAGTGTGGTGTCAGGAAAATAACCTCACACTCAACATCAGCAAAACTAAGGAGATGATTGTGGAATTCAGGAAACAGCAGAGGGAACACCCCCTATCCACATCGATGGGACAGTAGTGGAGAGGGTAGTAAGTTTTAAGTTCCTCGGCGTACGCATCACAGACAAACTGAATTGGTCCACACACACAGACAGCATCGTGAAGAAGGCGCAGCAGCGCCTCTTCAACCTCAGGAGGCTGAAGAAATTCAGCAAATTCACCAAAAGCACTCACAAACTTCTACAGATGCACAATCGAGAGCATCCTGTCAGGCTGTATCACCGCCTGGTACGGCAACTGCTCCGCCCACAGCCGTAAGGCTCTCCAGAGGGTAGTGAGGTCTGCATAACGCATCACCTGGGGCAAACTACCTGCCCTCCAGGACATCTACACCACCCGATGTCACAGGAAGGCCATAAAGATCATCAAGGACAACAACCACCCGAGCCACTGCCTGTTCACCCCGCTATCATCCAGAAGGCGAGGTCAGTACAGGTGCATCAAAGCAGGGACTGAGAGACTGAAAAACAGCTTCTATCTCAAGGCCATCAGACTGTTAAACAGCCGTCACTAACATTGAGTGGCTGCTGCCAACACACTGATTCAACTCCAGCCACTTTAATAATGGGAATTGATGGAAATTGATGTAAAATATATCACTAGCCACTTCAAACAATGCTACTTAATATAATGTTTACAGACCCTACATTACTCATCTCATATGTATATGTATATACTGTACTCTATATCATCTACTGCATCTTTATGTAATACATGTATCACAAGCCACTTTAAACTAACTAACAATGCCACTTTGTTTAAATACCCTACATTACTCATCTCATATGTATATACTATACTCTATATCATCTACTGCATCTTTATATAATACATGTATCACTAGCCACTTTAAACTATGCCACTTTGTTTACATACCCTACATTACTCATCTCATATGTATATACTGTGCTCTAAACCATCTACTGCATCTTGCCTATGCCATTCTGTACCATCACTCATTCATATATCTTTATGTACATATTCTTTATCCCTTTACACTTGTGTGTATAAGGTAGTAGTTTTGGAATTGTTAGGTTAGATTACTCGTTGGTTATTACTGCATTGTCGGAACTAGAAGCACAAGCATTTCGCTACACTCACATTAACATCTGCTAACCATGTGTATGTGACAAATACATTTGATTTGATTTGATTTTGTTATAAAAGAGAGAAGGGGGAGAGGGGCGAGGAGGATCACGGTGAGGAGGGGAGATGGTGATTGGAGTGGGGATTGGAGAAGAGTGGAGATGGATATTGGAGAGGAGGAGAGATGGGGATTGGAGAGTAGGGGAAATGGGGATTGGAGAAGAGGGGAGATGGGGATTGGAGAGGAGGAGAGATGGATATTGGAGAGGAGGGGAGATGGGTTTGGAGGGGAGATGTGGTATGGAGGGGAGATGGGGTTTGGAGGCAGATTGGAGAGGAGGGGAGATATGAATTGGAGAAGAGAGGAGGGGAGATGGAGATTGGAGAGGAGGGGAGATGGGGATTGGAGAGGAGGGGAGATGGGGATTGGAGAGGAGGGGAGATGGGGATTGGAGAGGAGATGGGGATTGGAGAGGAGATGGAGATTGAAGGGGGGATGGATTGGAGGGGGGATGGGGATTAGAGAGGAGGGGAGATGGGGATTGGAGAGGAGATGGGGAGGGGAGATGGGGAGATGGGGAGGGGAAGGGAAATGGGTATTGTAGAGGAGAGGATGGGAGATGGGGATTAGAGAGGATTTGGAGATAGGAGAGGAGATGGGGATTGGAGGGGAGATTGGGTTTGGAAAGGAGATGGGTATTGGAGGGGAGATGGGGATTGGAGAGGAGGGGAGATGGCATTTGGAAAGGAGATGGGGATTGGAATGGAGATGGAGATGGGGATCGGAGAGGGGAGATGGGGATGGGTATTGGAAGGGAGATGGGGATTGGAGTGGAGATGGTTATTGGAGGGGAGATGGGGATGGGTATTGGAAGGGAGATGGGGATTGGAGAGGAGGAGAGATTGGGATTGGAAAGGAGATGGGGATTGGAGGGGAGGGGAGATGAGCATTGGAGAAGAGGGGAGATGGGGATTGGAGGGGAGATGGGGAGGGAAAGGGAGATTGGAGGAGAGATGGGGATTGGAGAGGAGGGGACGGGAGATGGGGATTGTAGAGGAGGGGACGGGAGATGGGGATTGTAGAGGAGAGGATGGGAGATGGGGATTGTAGAGGAGAGGATGGGAGATGGGGATTGTAGAGGAGATGGGGATTGGAGGGGAGATGGGGATTGGAGTGGAGATGGGTATCGGAGGGGAGATGGGGATGGAGAGGAGGGGAGATGGGGATGGGTATTGGAAGGGAGATGGGGATTGGAGAGGAGGAGAGATGGGTATTGGAGAGGAGGGTATATGGGGATGGGAAGGGAGGTGGGGATTGGAGGGGAGATGGTGATTGGAGAGGAGGGGATATGGGGATGGGAAGGGAGGTGGGGATTAGAGAGGAGGGGAGATGGGGATTGGAGAGGAGAGGAGGGGAGATGGGGATAGGAGAGGAGGGGAGATGGGGATTGGAGAGGAGGGGAGATGGTGATTGGAAAGGAGATGAGGATTGTAGAGGAAAGATGGGGATTGGAGAGGAGGGGAGATGGGGATGGGAAGGGAGATGGGGATTGGAGAGGAGGGGACGGGAGATGGGGATTGTAGAGGAGGGGACGGGAGATGGGGATTGTAGAGGAGAGGATGGGAGATGGGGATTGTAGAGGAGAGGATGGGAGATGGAGATTGTAGAGGAGATGGGGATTGGAGGGGAGATGGGGATTGGAGTGGAGATGGGTATCGGAGGGGAGATGGGGATGGAGAGGAGGGGAGATGGGGATGGGTATTGGAAGGGAGATGGGGATTGGAGAGGAGGAGAGATGGGTATTGGAGAGGAGGGTATATGGGGATGGGAAGGGAGGTGGGGATTGGAGGGGAGATGGTGATTGGAGAGGAGGGGATATGGGGATGGGAAGGGAGGTGGGGATTAGAGAGGAGGGGAGATGGGGATTGGAGAGGAGGGGAGATGGGGATTGGAGAGGAGGGGAGATGGTGATTGGAAAGGAGATGAGGATTGTAGAGGAAAGATGGGGATTGGAGAGGAGGGGAGATGGGGATGGGAAGGGAGATGGGGATTGGAGAGGAGGGGAGATGGGGATTGGAAGGGAGATGGGGATTAGAGAGGATGGGAGATGGGGGTTGGAGAGAAGAGGACGGGAGATGGGGATTAGAGAGGAGATGGAGATTGGAGAGGAGATGGGGATTGGATAGGAGGGGAGATGGGGGTTGGAGAGAAGAGGACGGGAGATGGGGATTAGAGAGGAGATGGAGATTGGAGAGGAGATGGGGATTGGAGAGGAGAGGAGAGGAGATGGGGATTGGAAGGGAGATGGGGATTGGAGAGGAGGGGAGATGGGGATGGGGATGGGGATGGTAAGGGAAATGGGTATTGGAGAGGAGGGGAGATGGGTATTGGAGAGGAGGGGAGATGGGTATTGGAAAGAAGATGGGTATTGGAGAGGAGGGGAGATGGGGATTGTAGAGGAGAGGAGATGGGGATTGAAAAGGAGATGGGGATTGGAGGACAGATGGACATTGGAGAGGGGGGGACATGGGGATGGGAAGGCAGATGGGGATTGGAGAGGAGGGGAGATGGGGTTTGTAGAGGAGGGGAGATGGGAATTGGATGGGAGATGGGGATTGGAGAGGAGGGGATATGGGGATTGGAGGGGAGGGATGATGGGGATTGGAGGCGAGGGGAGATGGGGATTGGAGGGGAGATGGGGTTTGGAGAGGAGGGCAGATGGGTATAGGAAAGGAGGGGACATGGGAATTGGATGGGAGATGGGGATTGGAGAGGAGGGGGGGTGGGGATTGGGATTGGAAGGGAGATGGGGATTGGAATGGAGGGGAGATGGGGATTGGAGAAGAGGGGAGATGTGGTTGACGGGAGATGGGGATTGGAGGGAATGGAGATGGGGGTTGGAGAGAAGGGGAGATGTGTGTTGGAGACAGATGGAAATTGAAGAGGAGATGGGGATGGAGAGGAGGGGAGGGGAGATGGTGATTGGAGGGGGATTGGAGAGGAGGGGATTTGGGAATTGTAGAGGAGGGGAGATGGGGATTGGAGAGGAGGGGGATTGGAGAGGAGGGGGGATGGGGATTGGAGAGGGGAGGCGAGGAGGGGGATTGGAGAGGAGAGGCGAGGCGAGGAGGGGGATTGGAGAGGAGAGGAGATGGGGATTGGAGAAGAGGAAAGATGGGGATTGAAGAGTGATAGGAGGGGAGATGGGGAGGGGAAGGGAAATTGGAGGGAATATGGGGATTGGAAAGGAGGGGACAAGAGATGTGGATTGTAGAGGAGAAGACGGGCGATGGGGATTAGAGAGGAGATGGAGATTGGAGAGTAGATGGGGATTGGAGGGGAGATGGGGTTTGGAAAGTAGATGGGTATTGAAGGGGAGATGGGGATTGGAGATGAGGGGAGATGGGGATTGGAGAGGAGGGGAGATGGGGATTTGAGAGGAGGGGAGATCGGGATGGGGTTTGGAAGGGAGATGGGGATTGGAGAGGAGGGGAGATGGTTATTGGAGAGGATGGGAGATGGGGATTGGAAAGGAGATGAGGATTGGAGAGGAGGGGAGGGGAGATGGGGATTGGATGGGAGATGGGGATTGGAGGGGTGATGGGGAGAGGAAGGGACGGGAGATGGGGATTGGAGAGGAGAGGAAGGGAGATGGGAATTAGAGTGGAGATGGAGATTGGAGAGGAGATGGGGATTGGAGGGGAGATGGGGATTAGAGAGGAGGGGAGATGGGGAATGGAGAGGAGATTGGGATTGGAGGGGAGATGGGGATTGTATGGGAGATGGGGATTGGAGGGGAGATGGGGATTGTGTTTATTTATTTAACCTTTATTTAACCAGGAAGGGCTCATTGAGATTAAAATATATTTTTCAAGAGCGCCCTGGCCAAGATAGGCAGCACCAAGTCATTACAAAAAAATTACAGACAGACAACATGAAAAACTACAAGTAATCTAGTAAAAACCATTGAATTCACAAGAGTATAAAACAGCAAATTAAAAACATTGACAGGTCAGGGAATCAGCCTCAAAATCCTTCATCAGTGATTTAAAAACACCAATCGGGACAAGTTCTTCCAGTTTAAAAGTATTTTGTAAGTTGTTCCAAGACGATGGCGCAGAGGACATAAAAGCCCTTTTACCAAATTCAGTTGGGACATTTGGAACAGTTAGCAGGATAAAGTCCAGCGAACGAAGAGAGTCCCCACCACATTCCTGAACAATAGAAATGCACAAATAAAATGGTAGTAAACCCAAAATGGCTTTGTAAATAAAAGTATACCAGTGACTGAGCCTACGAGTGACTAGAGAAGGCAGTGGTGCGTTAGGGTTTTGCAGTTTAAAATAAATCTCAAAGTGCCATGGTAAAGGGTGTCAATTGATCTCAAACACTGAGCGGAAGCATTCATATATAAAATATCCCCATAGTCTAGTAAAGGCATAAATGTAGCTGATACTAGCCTCCTTCTGGCTTCAAAAGAAAAACAGGCCTGGAGTGGAGTGGATTGGAGTGGAGCGGAGGGGAGTTGAGGCTTGAAGGGAAGGGAAGGGGAGTTGAGGATTGGTGGGGAGGGGTGATGGGGATTGGAGGGGAGATGGGGATTGGAGGGGAGATGGGGATTGGAGGGGAGTGGACGGGAGATGGGGATTGGAGGGTAGATGAGGATTGGACGGGAGGGGAGGGGAGATGGGGGTTGGAGAGGAGGGGAGATTTGAGAGGAGATGGGGATGGGAAGGGAGATGGAGATTGGGGATTAGAGGGGATATGGAGATTGGAGAAGAGGGGAGATGGAGATTGGAGAAGAGGGGAGATGGGGATTGGAGAGGAGGGGGGATTGGAGAGGAGGGGAGATGGAGATTGGAGAAGAGGGGAGATGGGGATTGGAGAGGAGGGGAGATGGAGATTGGATGGGAGATTTGGATTGGAGGGGAGATGGGGATTTTAGAGTAGGGGATTGGATGGGAGATGGAGAGAGGAGATGGGGATTGGAGGGGAGATGGGTTAAGGATTGGAGGGACTGGAAGGGGAGTTGAGGATTGGAGGGGAGGGGAAATGAGGATTGGACAGGAGGGGAGATGAGGATTGGAGAGGGGGGGAGATGGGGATTAGAGGGGAGATGGGGATTGGAGGGGAGATGGGGATTGGAGAGGAGGGGAGATGGGGATTGGAGAGGAGTGGAGATTGGGATGGGGAGGAGGCGAGATGGGAATTGGAGAGGAGATGGGGATTGGAAGGGAGATTGGGATTGGGAGGAGGGGAGATGGGGATTGGAAGGGAGATTGGGATTGGGAGGAGGGGAGATGGGATTGGAGGGGAGATTGGGATGGGGAGGAGGGGAGATGGGGATTGGAGGGGAGATGGGGATTGGAAGGGAGATTGGGATTGGAAGGGAGATTGGGATGGGGAGGAGGGGAGATGGGGATTGGAAGGGAGATTGGGATGGGGAGGAGGGGAGATGGGGATTGGAGGGGAGATGGGGATTGGAAGGGAGATTGGGATGGGGAGGAGGGGAGATGGGGATTGGAAGGGAGATTGGGATGGGGAGGAGGGGAGATGGGGATTGGAGGGGAGATGGGGATTGGAAGGGAGATTGGGATGGGGTGGAGAGGAGGGGGGATTGGAGAGGAGGGGAGATGGAGATTGGAGAAGAGGGGAGATGGGGATTGGAGAGGAGGGGAGATGGAGATTGGATGGGAGATTTGGATTGGAGGGGAGATGGGGATTTTAGAGTAGGGGATTGGATGGGAGATGGAGAGAGGAGATGGGGATTGGAGGGGAGATGGGTTAAGGATTGGAGGGACTGGAAGGGGAGTTGAGGATTGGAGGGGAGGGGAAATGAGGATTGGACAGGAGGGGAGATGAGGATTGGAGAGGGGGGGAGATGGGGATTAGAGGGGAGATGGGGATTGGAGGGGAGATGGGGATTGGAGAGGAGGGGAGATGGGGATTGGAGAGGAGTGGAGATTGGGATGGGGAGGAGGCGAGATGGGGATTGGAGAGGAGATGGGGATTGGAAGGGAGATTGGGATTGGGAGGAGGGGAGATGGGGATTGGAAGGGAGATTGGGATTGGGAGGAGGGGAGATGGGGATTGGAGGGGAGATTGGGATGGGGAGGAGGGGAGATGGGGATTGGAGGGGAGATGGGGATTGGAAGGGAGATTGGGATTGGAAGGGAGATTGGGATGGGGAGGAGGGGAGATGGGGATTGGAAGGGAGATTGGGATGGGGAGGAGGGGAGATGGGGATTGGAGGGGAGATGGGGATTGGAAGGGAGATTGGGATGGGGAGGAGGGGAGATGGGGATTGGAAGGGAGATTGGGATGGGGAGGAGGGGAGATGGGGATTGGAGGGGAGATGGGGATTGGAAGGGAGATTGGGATGGGGAGGAGGGGAGATGGGGATTGGAAGGGAGATGGGGATTGGAAGGGAGATTGGGATGGGGAGGAGGGGAGATGGGGATTGGAAGGGAGATTGTGATGGGGAGGAGGGGCGATGGGGATTGGAAGGGAGATTGCGATGGGAAGGAGGGGAGATGGGGATTAGAGGGGAGATGGGGATTGGAAGGGAGATTGGGATTGGGAGGAGGGGAGATGGGGATTGGAAGGGGGATGGGGAGGAGGGGAGATGGGGATTGGAAGGGAGATTGGGATGGGGAGGAGGGGAGATGGGGATTGGAAGGGAGATTGGGATGGGGAGGAGGGAAGATGGGGATTGGAGAGGAGGGGAGATGGGGATTGGAGAGGAGTGGAGATTGGGATGGGGAGGAGGGGAGATGGGGATTGGAGAGGAGATGGGGATTGGAAGGGAGATTGGGATTGGGAGGAGGGGAGATGGGGATTGGAAGGGAGATTGGGATGGGGAGGAGGGGAGATGGGGATTGGAGAGGAGATGGGGATTGGAAGGGAGATTGGGATTGGGAGGAGGGGAGATGGGGATTGGAGGGGAGATTGGGATGGGGAGGAGGGGAGATGGGGATTGGAGGGGAGGGGAGATGGGGATTGGAAGGGAGATTGGGATTGGAAGGGAGATTGGGATGGGGACGAGGGGAGATGGGGATTGGAAGGGAGATTGGGATGGGGAGGAGGGGAGATGGGGATTGGAGGGGAGATGGGGATTGGAAGGGAGATTGGGATGGGGAGGAGGGGAGATGGGGATTGGAAGGGAGATCGGGATTGGAAGGGAGATTGGGATGGGGAGGAGGGGAGATGGGGATTGGAAGGGAGATTGGGATGGGGAGGAGGGGAGATGGGGATTGGAAGGGAGATTGGGATGGGGAGGAGGGGAGATGGGGATTGCAAGGGATATTGGGATGGGGAGGAGGGGAGATGGGGATTAGAGGGGAGATGGGGATTGGAAGGGAGATTGGGATTGGGAGGAGGGGAGATGGGGATTGGAAGGGAGATTGGGATGGGGAGGAGGGGAGATGGGGATTGGAAGGGAGATTGGGATGGGGAGGAGGGGAGATGGGGATTGGAAGGGAGATTGGGATGGGGAGGAGGGGAGATGGGGATTGGAAGGGAGATTG
>NC_048569.1:96151928-96326928 GCF_013265735.2 Oncorhynchus mykiss | reverse complement strand
AGGAAATTAGGGTTAGGGTCAGAACAGGGTTTGGGTCAGCGGTTAGGGTCAGGACATCAGGGTTAGGGTTATCACATCAGAGTTTGTGTCAGGACATTAGGTTAGGGTCAGGACTTCAGGGTTAGGGTCGGGACATCAGGGTTAGGGTCAGGACATGAGGATTAAGGTCAGAATATCAGGGTTAGGGTTAGGACATCAGGGTTAGGGTCTTGACATCAGGGTTAGGGTCTTGACATCAGGGTTGGTGTCAGGACATCAGGTTAGGGTCAGTTCATTAGTGTTAGGGTCATTTTAGCTGGGTTAGGGTCAGGATTTTAGGGTTAGAGTCAGGACATCAGGGTTAGGGTTAGGGTCAGGACATGAGGGTTAGGGTTAGGGTCAGGACATGAGGGTTAGGGTCATTACATCAGAGTTAGGGTCAGGACATCAGGGTTAGGGTCATTATATCAGGGGTTAGGGTCAGGACATGAGGGTTAGGGACAGGATATCAGGGTTAGGGTCATTACATCAGGGTTAGGGTCATACATCAGGGGTTGGGGTCAGGACATGAGTCTTAGTGTCAGGACATGAGGGTTAGGGTCATTACATCAGGGGTTAGGGTCATTACATCAGGTCTGATTCACTGTCCAGGTCTGATTCAAAGTCCAGGTCTGATTCACTGTCCAGGTCTGATTCAAAGTCCAGGTCTGATTCACTGTCCAGGTCTGATTCACAGTCCAGGTCTGATTCACAGTCCAGGTCGGTTTCTCCAAGTCTGTTTCTCCAGGTCTGTTTCTCCATGTCTGTTTCTCCAGGTCTGTTTCTTCAGCTCTGTTTCTTCAGGTCTGTTTCTCCAGGTCTGTTTCTTTAGGTCTGTTTCTTCAGGTCTGTTTCTCCAGGTCTGTTTCTTCAGGTCTGTTTCTTCAGGTCTGTTTCTTCAGGTCTGTTTCTCCAGGTCTGTTTCTCCAGGTCTGTTTCTTCAGGTCTGTTTCTTTAGGTCTGTTTCTCCAGGTCTGTTTCTCCATGTCTGTTTCTCCATGTCTGTTTCTCCAGGTCGGTTTCTCCATGTCTGTTTCTCCAGGTCTGTTTCTTCAGGTCTGTTTCTTCAGGTCTGTTTCTTCAGGTCTGTTTCTTCAGGTCTGTTTCTCCAGGTCTGATTCACTGTCCAGGTCTGTTTCTTCAGGTCTGTTTCTTCAGGTCTGTTTCTTCAGGTCTGATTCACTGTCCAGGTCGGTTTCTTCAGGTCTGTTTCTTCAGGTCTGATTCACTGTCCAGGTCTGTTTCTCCAGGTCTGTTTCACTGTCCATGTCTGTTTCTCCAGGTCTGTTTCTTCAGGTCTGTTTCTTCAGGTCTGTTTCTTCAGGTCTGTTTCTCCAGGTCTGTTTCTCCAGGTCTGTTTCTTCAGGTCTGTTTCTTCAGGTCTGTTTCTTCAGGTCTGTTTCTTCAGGTCTGTTTCTCCAGGTCTGTTTCTTTAGGTCTGTTTCTTCAGGTCTGTTTCTCCAGGTCTGTTTCTTCAGGTCTGTTTCTTTAGGTCTGTTTCTCCAGGTCTGTTTCTTCAGGTCTGTTTCTTTAGGTCTGTTTCTCCAGGTCTGTTTCTCCAGGTCTGTTTCTCCATGTCTGTTTCTCCAGGTCGGTTTCTCCATGTCTGTTTCTCCAGGTCTGTTTCTTCAGGTCTGTTTCTTCAGGTCTGTTTCTTCAGGTCTGTTTCTTCAGGTCTGTTTCTTCAGGTCTGTTTCTTCAGGTCTGTTTCTCCAGGTCTGTTTCACTGTCCAGGTCTGTTTCTCCAGCTCTGAGGCCTCTAGTTCTGCGTCCTTACATTTTATTTATTTTAACACATGTTATTGCAAGTGCAGCGATATGCTTCTGTTTCTAGCTCCAACAGAGCAGTATACCTAACAATATAATACAATACACACAATTTCAAATGAATTTAAAGAAAGAAATTTAGAAATATCCGAATGAGCAATATCAGAGACCGGAATATAAATAGGTTTTCTGGATGATCTGGGGCCTCTCAGTCAGGAAGTGGATCTGTCTCTTACCGTCAGACGGGCCTCTGGGGCCTCTAGGTCAGGAAGTGGTTCTGGCTCTTAACGTCAGACGGGCCTCTGGGGCCTCTCAGTCAGGAAGTGGTTCTGTCTCTTACAGTCAGATGGGCCTCTGGGGCCTGTCAGTCAGGAAGTGGTTCTGTCTCTTACCGTCAGACATGGCCTCTGGGGCCTCTCGGTCAGGAAGTGGTTTTGTCTCTTACAGTCAGATGGGCCTCTGGGGCCTCTCGGTCAGGAATTGGTTCTGTCTCTTACCGTCAGACGGGCCTCTGGGGCCTCTCAGTCAGGAAGTGGTTCTGTCACTTACCGTCAGACGGGCCTCTGGGGCCTCTCGGTCAGGAAGTGGTTCTGTCTCTTATTGTCAGACATGGCCTCTGGGGCCTCTCGGTCAGGAAGTGGTTCTGTCTCTTACCGTCAGACATGGCCTCTGGGGCCTCTCGGTCAGGAAGTGGTTCTGTCTCTTTCTGTCAGACGGGCCTCTGGGGCCTCTCGGTCAGGAAGTGGTTCTGTCTCTTACCGTCATACGGGCCTCTGGGGCCTCTCAGTCAGGAAGTGGTTCTATGTCTTACCGTCAGACGGGCCTCTGGGGCCTCTCAGTCAGGAAGTGGTTCTATGTCTTACCGTCAGACGGGCCTCTGGGGCCTCTCAGTCAGGAAGTGGTTCTGTCTCTTACCGTCAGACGGGCCTCTGGGGCCTCTCGGTCAGGAAGTGGTTCTGTCTCTTACCGTCAGACATGGCCTCTGGGGCCTCTCGGTCAGGAAGTGGTTCTATTTCTTACCATCAGAAAGGACCTCTGGGGCCTCTCGGTCAGGAAGTGGTTCTGTCACTTACCGTCAGACGGGCCTCTGGGGCCTCTCGGTCAGGAAGTGGTTCTGTCTCTTATTGTCAGACATGGCCTCTGGGGCCTCTCGGTCAGGAAGTGGTTCTGTCTCTTACCGTCAGACATGGCCTCTGGGGCCTCTCGGTCAGGAAGTGGTTCTGTCTCTTACTGTCAGACGGGCCTCTGGCGCCTCTCAGTCAGGAAGAGGTTCTGTCTCTTACTGTCAGACGGGCCTCTGGGCCCTCTCAGTCAGGAAGTGGTTCTGTCTCTTATTGTCAGACATGGCCTCTGGGGCCTCTCGGTCAGGAAGTGGTTCTGTCTCTTATTGTCAGACATGGCCTCTGGGGCCTCTCAGTCAGGAAGCGGTTCTGTCTCTTATTGTCAGACATGGTCTCTGGGGCCTCTCGGTCAGGAAGTGGTTCTATCTCTTACGGTCAGGAAGTGGTTCTATCTCTTACCATCAGAAAGGACCTCTGGGGTCTCTCAGTCAGGAAGCGGTTCTGTCTCTTATTGTCAGACATGGTCTCTGTGGCCTCTCGGTCAGGAAGTGGTTCTATCTCTTACCATCAGAAAGGACCTCTGGGGTCTCTCGGTCAGGAAGTTGTTCTGTCTCTTATTGTCAGGCATGGCCTCTGGGGCTTCTCAGTCAGGAAGCGGTTCTGTCTCTTATTGTCAGACATGGTCTCTGGGGCCTCTCGGTCAGGAAGTGGTTCTATCTCTTACCATCAGAAAGGACCTCTGGGGTCTCTCGGTCAGGAAGTTGTTCTGTCTCTTATTGTCAGACATGGCCTCTGGGGCTTCTCAGTCAGGAAGTGGTTCTGTCTCTTACCATCAGAAAGGACCTCTAGGGCCTCTCGGTCAGGAAGCGGTTCTATCTCTTACCGTCAGACATGGCCTCTGGGGCTTCTCAGTCAGGAAGTGGTTCTGTTTCTTACCGTCAGGTAGGACCTCTGGGGCCTCTCGGTCAGGAAGTGGTTCTGTCTCTTACCATCAGAAAGGACCTCTGGGGCCTCATACAGCTTATCCAGCCGTTCCTACTGAACGAAAAACAATTGTATAACAATGTGAAAAGGCTTTGGGTCCATGAAATGTCCTATATGAATACATTTTATTATTATTCAAATATTATCAATTCTGGTTACAAAAACCCCAGAAACGTCCCCAAAAATTCTCCCAGTTGAAGAATTCCAGATGTGAGGAAACAGAGAATTTGGGGAAAGTTTCTTTGGTTTTTGCAACCCTATCCTTAACCCTGTGTTATGGTGAAGTATGGGTTGGTTGAAGGTAGACGGGACTGTTTGAAATCAGTCCAATCACTTTCACATAATCATTTTCCCTCCATTCTTCTTTGTCCCCCGCTTGCCCCTCCCCCTCGAGATTTTGTCCAGAGATGTGGACAAGGCAATAGTTTTTCAGTTGAGATCTCCATGCCTTTTCATTGGTGTGGACTAATAGGTCCAGAGGAGAATTAAAGAGATTTACATCGAGCGTTGCAGTGTTTTTTGTTTTGTTTACACAGCATCTTTTGAAGCAGCAGCCCTCGACCTTTAAGGCTCTCCAGAGGAACTCCAGAGGAAAATTCATGAGCTTGTCCCACCATTTTACTGCATAGTCATCCTAGTTCTAAATGGCAACCCTATTTCCTAAATAGTGCACTATTTTTGACCAGAGACCTATCGGGCTCTGGTCAAAAGTGATGCACTATGTAGGGCACTTCAGGGCCTTTTGGGGAACCGCAGCAGCAAAGGTAAGTAAAAAGAACTCTATATTGAAAAGGTTACATAGCTGGACTTAAAATCAAACAGCAGTAATGGAGGTTTTACAGTATTTTTTTTCCCCCCCTGAAGCTTCAATTAGAAAACCTGGGTTAGGTGGGGTTGGAAAACATGTTACGTAACTAAATGTTTACACAACGTTAAATTATGTTAGTTTCCCTCCCTTTCCAGGCTTAACAAATATTCACTTTGAGTTCAAATCACTTTTTTTTTTTTTAAAGAGCACATTTCCACCATGCATAGGCTTTAGATCAGGGCTTTCAAACCCTGTTACTGGAGAGCAACCATCATTTAGGTTGACACCAGGGCTCTCCAACCTTGTTCCTGGAGAGCTACCATCCGGTAGGTTTACACCAGGGCTTTCCAACCTTGTTCCTGGAGAGCTACCATCCGGTAGGTTTACACCAGGGCTTTCCAACCTTGTTCCTGGAGAGCTACCGTCCTTTAGGTTTACACCAGGGCTTTCCAACCTTGTTCCTGGAGAGCTACCGTCCTTTAGGTTTACACCAGGGCTTTCCAACCTTGTTCCTGGAGAGCTACCGTCCTTTAGGTTTACACCAGGGCTCTCCAACCTTGTTCCTGGAGAGCTACCGTCCTTTAGGTTTATACCAGGGCTTTCCAACCTTGTTCCTGGAGAGCTACCATCCGGTAGGTTTACACCAGGGTTTTCCGACCTTGTTCCTGGAGAGCTACCGTCCTTTAGGTTTACACCAGGGCTTTCCAACCTTGTTCCTGGAGAGCTACCGTCCTTTAGGTTTACACCAGGGCTTTCCAACCTTGTTCCCGGAGATCTACCGTCCTTTAGGTTTATACCAGGGCTTTCCAACCTTGTTCCTGGAGAGCTACCGTCCCTGTTCCTGGAGAGCTACCATCCTTTAGGTTTACACCAGGGCTTTCCAACCCTGCTCCTGGAGAGCTGCCATCCTGGTGTAAATCCTTTGTGAGCCCTCCTTATTCCCAGTCACTCAGGTTATTCCCAGTCACTCAGGTTCCCAGTCACTTAGGTTTACACCAGGGCTTTCCATCCTTGCTCCTGGAGAGCTGCCATCCTTTAGGTTTACACCAGGGCTTTCCAACCCTGCTCCTGGAGAGCTGCCATCCTGGTGTAAATCCTTTGTGAGCCCTCCTTATTCCCAGTCACTCAGGTTGAGTCCCAAATGGCACTACTTTTCATCAGGTACTACATAGGGAATAGGGTGCACTACTTTTCACCAGGCACTACATAGAGGATATGGTGCACTACTTTTCACCAGGCACTACATAGGGAATAGGGTGCACTACTTTTCACCAGGCACTACATAGGGAATAGGGTGAACTACTTTTCACCAGGCACTACATAGGGAATAGGGTACACTACTTTTCACCAGACACTACATAGGGAATAGGGTGCACTACTTTTCACCAGGCACTACATAGGGAATAGGGTGCACTACTTTTCACCAGGCACTACATAGGGAATAGGGTACACTACTTTTCACCAGGCACTACATAGGGAATAGGGTGCACTACTTTTCACCAGGCACTACATAGGGAATAGGGTGCACTACTTTTCACCAGGCACTACATAGGGAATAGGGTGCACTACTTTTCACCAGGCACTACATAGGGATAGGGTGCACTACTTTTCACCAGGCACTACATAGGGAATAGGGTGCACTACTTTGCACCAGGCACTACATAGGGAATAGGGTGCACTACTTTTCACCAGGCACTACATAGCGGATAGCCATTTGGGATTCACCACATAGGGCTCTGGTCATAAATCCCAGAGGAAACCCAGGTTCAGATTGCTTTCCACCAGACACAGGGAGACAAATTCACCTTTCAGCAGGACAATAACCTAAAACACAAGGACAAATATACACTGCAGTTGCTTACCAAGACGACACTGAATGTTCCTGAGTAGGGCTGTTGTGGTCATAAAAATTTGACAGACGATTATTGTCACGCAAAAGACTGCCGGTCGGCAATTGACCGTTAATTAACATAAACAAGTTTATCATACAAGCTGATGCATGCCTTTGGGACATCTACATATCTACATATACAGTCTAATAAATCATTTTAATAATATCACAATAAATCCATTATTTATTTTAGTCAGGTCTGAAGAAACATTATGATATGAAGAAAATGTATTTCAGAAGAACAGATTACGAGTTGGTCCACTGTGTGTTATCTGGCTATAGGGCTGTAGGCTTGTTCATTTATCAGACTAGATACTGTATGTTATCTGGCTATAGGGCTGTAGGCTTGTTCATTTATCAGTCTAGATACTGTATGTTATCTGGCTATAGGGCTGTAGGCTTGTTCATTTATCAGTCTAGATACTGTATGTTATCTGGCTATAGGGCTGTAGGCTTGTTCATTTATCAGACTAGATACTGTATGTTATCTGGCTATAGGGCTGTAGGCTTGTTCATTTATCAGTCTAGATACTGTATGTTATCTGGCTATAGGGCTGTTGGCTTGTTCATTTATCAGACTAGATACTGTATGTTATCTGGCTATAGGGCTGTAGGCTTGTTCATTTATCAGTCTAGATACTGTATGTTATCTGGCTATAGGGCTGTAGGCTTGTTCATTTATCAGACTAGATACTGTATGTTATCTGGCTATAGGGCTGTAGGCTTGTTCATTTATCAGACTAGATACTGTATGTTATCTGGCTATAGGGCTGTAGGCTTGTTCATTTATCAGACTAGATACTGTATGTTATCTGGCTATAGGGCTGTAGGCTTGTTCATTTATCAGACTAGATACTGTATGTTATCTGGCTATAGGGCTGTAGGCTTGTTCATTTATCAGTCTAGATACTGTATGTTATCTGGCTATAGGGCTGTAGGCTTGTTCATTTATCAGTCTAGATACTGTATGTTATCTGGCTATAGGGCTGTAGGCTTGTTCATTTATCAGTCTAGATACTGTATGTTATCTGGCTATAGGGCTGTAGGCTTGTTCATTTATCAGACTAGATACTGTATGTTATCTGGCTATAGGGCTGTAGGCTTGTTCATTTATCAGACTAGATACTGTATGTTATCTGGCTATAGGGCTGTAGGCTTGTTCATTTATCAGACTAGATACTGTATGTTATCTGGCTATAGACTGTAGGCTTGTTCATTTATCAGACTAGATACTGTATGTTATCTGGCTATAGACTGTAGGCTTGTTCATTTATCAGACTAGATACTGTATGTTATCTGGCTATAGGGCTGTAGGCTTGTTCATTTATCAGTCTAGATACTGTATGTTATCTGGCTATAGGGCTGCAGGCTTGTTAATTTATCAGACTAGATACTGTATGTTATCTGGCTATAGGGCTATAGGCCTGTTAATTTATCAGACTAGATACTGTATCTTATCTGGCTATAGGGCTGTAGGCCTGTTAATTTATCAGACTAGATACTGCATGTTATCTGGCTATAGGGCTGTAGTTCTCTACTGGCTGTACTGGGTAGAGAGGAACCAGGCTCTAAGGGGTGGCCAGTCCTCTTCTGGCTGTGCCGGGTGGAGATTATAGCAGTAAAATGACCATTAAGGCCAGATTGTTCTCCAAGATGTTCAAACGTTCAAACCCTGTTCCTGCAGCTACAGTTGCTTCATTTGGGACCACAAGTGAAATCTGTTGGGGAACGATCGATAGTAACATCGCCCAACATCAGTGGCCGACCTCACTAATGCTCTCGTGATTGAATGAAAACAAGTCCCCTGCAGCAATGTTCCAACATCTAGTGGAAAGCCTTCCCAGAAAAGTGGAGGCTGTTATAGCAGCAATGTTCCAACATCTAGTGGAAAGCCTTCCCAGAAAAGTGGAGGCTGTTATAGCAGCAATGTTCCAACATCTAGTGGAAAGCCTTCCCAGAAAAGTGGAGGCTGTTATAGCAGCAATGTTCCAACATCTAGTGGAAAGCCTTCCCAGAAAAGTGGAGGCTGTTATAGCAGCAATGTTCCAACATCTAGTGGAAAGCCTTCCCAGAAGAGTGGAGGCTGTTATAGCAGCAATGTTCCAACATCTAGTGGAAAGTCTTCCCAGAAGCGTGGAGGCTGTTATAGCAGCAATGTTCCAACATCTAGTGGAAAGCCTTGCCAGAAGAGTGGAGGATGTTATAGCAGCAATGTTCCAACATCTAGTGGAAAGCCTTCCCAGAAGAGTGGACTGTTATAGCAACAAGGGAGGAGGGGGGGGGCGGGGGGACCAACTCCATATTAATGCCCATGATTTTTGGAATGAGATGTTTTGAAGAGCAGGTTTCCACATACTTTTGGTCATGTAGTGTATGTATGGCATATTTGGGTCATTCTATTGTGTTCTCCAGACCCCCTGAAACATTTTAAGCCATCATTGACCTGTATGTACCTATTATTTATGGACATATGGTCATGTGACACCTGTCCAACAAAGCCCCGTGGAGCTGATTGGCGGCCATATTGGAAATGACTTGCCCTAGCTATGTGTGAAATGTGGTCCATATATATATTCTCTTAGCTGCTGGAATAGGCATCGATTCTACAAGTGTCTGGAACTCTATTGGAGGGATACCGACACCATTTTCCCACGAGATATTCCATCATTTGGTGTTTTGTTGATGGTGGTGGAAAACGCTGTCTCAGGTGCCCCTCCGGACTCTCCTCTAAGCGTTCGAATTGGGTTGAGATCTGGTGACTGAGACACACAACAACCTTTAAACCCCCTGTGCTCATTTGAGACCCCTCTTTCAAAGTCGCATATCTCGTCTTTTTAATTCACATTTTTAATAGCTAGGCAAGCCAATTAAGAACATATTCTTATTTACTATGACGGCCTACCCCCGGGCCAAAACCTAACCCGGAAGACACTGGGCCAATTGTGCGCCGCCCAAGGGGACTCCCAATCACGGCAGGTTGTGATACAGCCTGGAATCTAACCAGGGTCTGTGGTGACGCCTCTAGCACTGAGATGCAGTGTCTTAGATCGCTGCACCAAAATCAGTGGGGATGAACCAAGATAGTCCACAACTAAAGAGATTAATAAAATCAGTAGGGATGACCCAAAATAATGGGCAACTGTCCATTTTTACACATGACCCTAAGCATGATGGGATGTTTTAATGGATTACTTAACTCGGGGAACCACAAAGGGTGGGAATCACCTTCTTTCAATACACTTTGTATCCCAGGTTGACTGAAGAGTTTTCTTTACGTTGGATGTTACCTGAATACACCACTCAATCCAAGATGAAGAATCGGTACACTAAAGAGATTGTTCTGCAGGAAGATTACTGCCAAAACATTGAACTAATGTATTCTTACATTTGTAAATCATTTTTTGTTAATAATTATAACTCCATATAATGTTATCGTTATCCACCGGTCCAAAAGCCCAGAGACCGAGCAAATCAAACCAAACCAAATCACATTGTATTCTTCACATACTTTGTAAACAACAGGAGTGAGACTAAACAGTGTATACAGGCAGTATAAAATAACATGGCTATATACAGGGAGTAGAATATAACATGGTTATATACAGGAAGTAGACAATAACATGGTTACATACAGGAAGTATAAAATAACATGGTTATATACAGGGAGTAGAATATAACATGGTTAAATACAGGAAGTAGAAAATAAAATGGCTATATACAGGAAGTAGAAAATAACATGGTTATATACAGGGAGTAGAAAATAACATGGATATATACAGGGAGTAGAAAATAACATGGCTATATACAGGGAGTAGAAAATAACATGGCTATATACAGGAAGTAGAAAATAACATGGCTATATACAGGAAGTAGAAAATAACATGGCTATATACAGGAAGTAGAAAATAACATGGCTATATACAGGAAGTAGAAAATAACATGGTTATATACAGGGAGTAGAAAATAACATGGATATATACAGGAAGTAGAAAATAACATGGATATATACAGGGAGTAGAAAATAACATGGCTATATACAGGAAGTAGAAAATAACATGGATATATACAGGGAGTAGAAAATAACATGGCTATATACAGGAAGTAGAAAATAACATGGCTATATACAGGAAGTAGAAAATAACATGGCTATATACAGGGAGTAGAAAATAACATGGCTATATACAGGAAGTAGAAAATAACATGGCTATATACAGGAAGTAGAAAATAACATGGTTATATACAGGGAGTAGAAAATAACATGGCTATAAACAGGAAGTAGAAAATAACATGGCTATATACAGGGAGTAGAAAATAACATGGATATATACAGGGAGTAGAAAATAACATGGCTATATACAGGAAGTAGAAAATAACATGGTTATATACAGGGAGTAGAAAATAACATGGATATATACAGGAAGTAGAAAATAACATGGATATATACAGGGAGTAGAAAATAACATGGCTATATACAGGAAGTAGAAAATAACATGGATATATACAGGGAGTAGAAAATAACATGGCTATATACAGGAAGTAGAAAATAACATGGCTATAGGGAGTAGAAAATAACATGGTTATATACAGGGAGTAGAAAATAACATGGATATATACAGGAAGTAGAAAATAACATGGATATATACAGGGAGTAGAAAATAACATGGCTATATACAGGAAGTAGAAAATAACATGGTTATATACAGGGAGTAGAAAATAACATGGATATATACAGGAAGTAGAAAATAACATGGATATATACAGGAAGTAGAAAATAACATGGCTATATACAGGGAGTAGAAAATAACATGGCTATATACAGGAAGTAGAAAATAACATGGCTATATACAGGAAGTAGAAAATAACATGGCTATATACAGGGAGTAGAAAATAACATGGTTATATACAGGAAGTAGAAAATAACATGGCTATATACAGGAAGTAGAAAATAACATGGTTATATACAGGGAGTAGAAAATAACATGGCTATAAACAGGAAGTAGAAAATAACATGGCTATATACAGGGAGTAGAAAATAACATGGATATATACAGGGAGTAGAAAATAACATGGCTATATACAGGAAGTAGAAAATAACATGGTTATATACAGGGAGTAGAAAATAACATGGATATATACAGGAAGTAGAAAATAACATGGCTATATACAGGAAGTAGAAAATAACATGGCTATATACAGGAAGTAGAAAATAACATGGCTATATACAGGAAGTAGAAAATAACATGGTTATATACAGGGAGTAGAAAATAACATGGATATATACAGGAAGTAGAAAATAACATGGATATATACAGGGAGTAGAAAATAACATGGCTATATACAGGAAGTAGAAAATAACATGGATATATACAGGGAGTAGAAAATAACATGGCTATATACAGGAAGTAGAAAATAACATGGCTATATACAGGAAGTAGAAAATAACATGGCTATATACAGGGAGTAGAAAATAACATGGCTATATACAGGAAGTAGAAAATAACATGGCTATATACAGGAAGTAGAAAATAACATGGTTATATACAGGGAGTAGAAAATAACATGGCTATAAACAGGAAGTAGAAAATAACATGGCTATATACAGGGAGTAGAAAATAACATGGATATATACAGGGAGTAGAAAATAACATGGCTATATACAGGAAGTAGAAAATAACATGGTTATATACAGGGAGTAGAAAATAACATGGATATATACAGGAAGTAGAAAATAACATGGATATATACAGGGAGTAGAAAATAACATGGCTATATACAGGAAGTAGAAAATAACATGGATATATACAGGGAGTAGAAAATAACATGGCTATATACAGGAAGTAGAAAATAACATGGCTATAGGGAGTAGAAAATAACATGGTTATATACAGGGAGTAGAAAATAACATGGATATATACAGGAAGTAGAAAATAACATGGATATATACAGGGAGTAGAAAATAACATGGCTATATACAGGAAGTAGAAAATAACATGGTTATATACAGGGAGTAGAAAATAACATGGATATATACAGGAAGTAGAAAATAACATGGATATATACAGGAAGTAGAAAATAACATGGCTATATACAGGAAGTAGAAAATAACATGGCTATATACAGGAAGTAGAAAATAACATGGCTATATACAGGGAGTAGAAAATAACATGGCTATATACAGGAAGTAGAAAATAACATGGCTATATACAGGAAGTAGAAAATAACATGGTTATATACAGGGAGTAGAAAATAACATGGCTATAAACAGGAAGTAGAAAATAACATGGCTATATACAGGGAGTAGAAAATAACATGGATATATACAGGGAGTAGAAAATAACATGGCTATATACAGGAAGTAGAAAATAACATGGTTATATACAGGGAGTAGAAAATAACATGGATATATACAGGAAGTAGAAAATAACATGGATATATACAGGGAGTAGAAAATAACATGGCTATAGGGAGTAGAAAATAACATGGCTATAGGGAGTAGAAAATAACATGGCTATAAACAGGAAGTAGAAAATAACATGGCTATATACAGGAAGTAGAAAATAACATGGCTATATACAGGAAGTAGAAAATAACATAGCTATATACAGGAAGTAAAAAATAACATGGCTATATACAGGAAGTAGAAAATAACATGGCTATATACAGGAAGTAGAAAATAACATGGTTATATACAGGGAGTAGAAAATAACATGGATATATACAGGAAGTAGAAAATAACATGGATATATACAGGGAGTAGAAAATAACATGGCTATATACAGGAAGTAGAAAATAACATGGATATATACAGGGAGTAGAAAATAACATGGCTATATACAGGAAGTAGAAAATAACATGGCTATATACAGGAAGTAGAAAATAACATGGCTATATACAGGGAGTAGAAAATAACATGGCTATATACAGGAAGTAGAAAATAACATGGCTATATACAGGAAGTAGAAAATAACATGGTTATATACAGGGAGTAGAAAATAACATGGCTATAAACAGGAAGTAGAAAATAACATGGCTATATACAGGGAGTAGAAAATAACATGGATATATACAGGGAGTAGAAAATAACATGGCTATATACAGGAAGTAGAAAATAACATGGTTATATACAGGGAGTAGAAAATAACATGGATATATACAGGAAGTAGAAAATAACATGGATATATACAGGGAGTAGAAAATAACATGGCTATATACAGGAAGTAGAAAATAACATGGATATATACAGGGAGTAGAAAATAACATGGCTATATACAGGAAGTAGAAAATAACATGGCTATAGGGAGTAGAAAATAACATGGTTATATACAGGGAGTAGAAAATAACATGGATATATACAGGAAGTAGAAAATAACATGGATATATACAGGGAGTAGAAAATAACATGGCTATATACAGGAAGTAGAAAATAACATGGTTATATACAGGGAGTAGAAAATAACATGGATATATACAGGAAGTAGAAAATAACATGGATATATACAGGAAGTAGAAAATAACATGGCTATATACAGGAAGTAGAAAATAACATGGCTATATACAGGAAGTAGAAAATAACATGGCTATATACAGGGAGTAGAAAATAACATGGCTATATACAGGAAGTAGAAAATAACATGGCTATATACAGGAAGTAGAAAATAACATGGTTATATACAGGGAGTAGAAAATAACATGGCTATAAACAGGAAGTAGAAAATAACATGGCTATATACAGGGAGTAGAAAATAACATGGATATATACAGGGAGTAGAAAATAACATGGCTATATACAGGAAGTAGAAAATAACATGGTTATATACAGGGAGTAGAAAATAACATGGATATATACAGGAAGTAGAAAATAACATGGATATATACAGGGAGTAGAAAATAACATGGCTATAGGGAGTAGAAAATAACATGGCTATAGGGAGTAGAAAATAACATGGTTATATACAGGGAGTAGAAAATAACATGGATATATACAGGAAGTAGAAAATAACATGGATATATACAGGGAGTAGAAAATAACATGGCTATATACAGGAAGTAGAAAATAACATGGTTATATACAGGGAGTAGAAAATAACATGGATATATACAGGAAGTAGAAAATAACATGGATATATACAGGGAGTAGAAAATAACATGGCTATATACAGGAAGTAGAAAATAACATGGATATATACAGGGAGTAGAAAATAACATGGCTATATACAGGAAGTAGAAAATAACATGGCTATATTCAGGAAGTAGAAAATAACATGGCTATATACAGGGAGTAGAAAATAACATGGCTATATACAGGAAGTAGAAAATAACATGGCTATATACAGGAAGTAGAAAATAACATGGTTATATACAGGGAGTAGAAAATAACATGGCTATAAACAGGAAGTAGAAAATAACATGGCTATATACAGGAAGTAGAAAATAACATGGCTATATACAGGAAGTAGAAAATAACATAGCTATATACAGGAAGTAAAAAATAACATGGCTATATACAGGAAGTAGAAAATAACATGGCTATAGGGAGTAGAAAATAACATGGCTATATACAGGAAGTAGAAAATAACATGGCTATATACAGGAAGTGTAACATAACATGGCTATTTATATACAGGAAGTATAAAATAACAATGCTATATATAACAAGGCCTCGATCAGCTCCCTCTGCCCCGCTTCACGACCATCCTCCACCTCCTAGAGATCCCGCCGGAGACCCTCCACCAAGCAGGACCACGAGGGAGGAGGAGATGAGAGGATGAACAGAGAGACATGGAACAAGGAGGAGCCATGGCACAGGAGCTCACTGAGGCTTCAAACTAAAGACGGAGACCAGAACAGTTGATACCAAGACCAAAAGACAAAGACTGCGTCGTACTAACCAGACCCATCCAGTGAAGTGAAGGTAAACTAATGGCACAGTCAGTACACGTGTGTTCCTTCTCCCGCCTCTAGGTCACCAGGCTGCTCGTTAGGGAGCACACCTGTCACCAGCGTTACACGCATAATGACACTCACCTGGACTCCATCACCTCCTTGATTACCTGCCCTTTATATGTCTCTCCCTTTGGTTCCTTCCCTATATACAGTGCCTTGCGAAAGTATTCGGCCCCCTTGAACTTTGCGACCTTTTGCCACATTTCAGGCTTCAAACATAAAGATATAAAACTGTATTTTTTTGTGAAGAATCAACAACAAGTGGGACACAATCATGAAGTGGAACGACATTTATTGGATATTTCAAACTTTTTTAACAAATCAAAAACTGAAAAATTGGGCGTGCAAAATTATTCAGCCCCCTTAAGTTAATACTTTGTAGCGCCACCTTTTGCTGCGATTACAGCTGTAAGTCGCTTGGGGTATGTCTCTATCAGTTTTGCACATCGAGAGACTGACATTTTTTTTCCCATACTAAGGCAAAAATACTTTAAAGTACTACTTAAGTACTTCTTTGGGGTATCTGTAGTTTACAATTTATATTTTGGATACTTTTACTTCACTACGTACCTATTGAAAATAATGTAATTTTACTCCATACATTTTCTCTGACCCTCAAAAGTACTTGTTACATTTTGAATGCTTAGAAGGACGTTAAAATGGTCCAATTCACACACTTTTTAAGAGTACATCCCTGGTCGTCCCTACTGCCTCTGATCTGGAGGACTCACTAAAGAGAGAACATCCCTGGTCATCCCTACTGCCTCTGATCTGGAGGACTCACTAAACAGAGAACATCCCTGGTCATCCCTACTGCCTCTGATCTGGAGGACTCACTAAACAGAGAACATCCCTGGTCATCCCTACTGCCTCTGATCTGGAGGACTCACTAAACAGAGAACATCCCTGGTCATCCCTACTGCCTCTGATCTGGAGGACTCACTAAACAGAGAACATCCCTGGTCATCCCTACTGCCTCTGATCTGGAGGACTCACTAAAGAGAGAACATCCCTGGTCATCCCTACTGCCTCTGATCTGGAGGACTCACTAAAGAGAGAACATCCCTGGTCATCCCTACTGCCTCTGATCTGGAGGACTCACTAAAGAGAGAACATCCCTGGTCATCCCTACTGCCTCTGATCTGGAGGACTCACTAAAGAGAGAACATCCCTGGTCATCCCTACTGCCTCTGATCTGGCGGACTCACTAAACAAATGCCTTGTTTGTAAATGATGTCTCAGTGTTGACATTGACGCCCCTGGCCATCTGTAAGTAAATCTAACAAGAAAATTGTGTCATCTGGTTTGCTTAATTAATATAAGGCATTTAAATTGTTTACTTAATTACGGTGCATTCAGAAAGTATTCAGACCCCTTGACTTTTTCAACATTTTGTTACGTTACAGCCTTTTTGAAAAAATTGATTAAATTGTTTTTTTTCCCCATCGTCAATCTGCAAACAAAACCCAATAATGACATCACAATACCCCATAATGACATCACAATACCCCATAATGACATCACAATACCCCATAATGACATCACAATACCCCATAATGACAAAGCAAAAACAGGTTTGTATACATTTTTGCAAATGTATAAAAAAATAAATACATTTTCATAAGTATTCAGACCCTTTCCACAGTACTTTGTTGAAGCACCTTTGGCACCGATTATAGCCTCGAGTCTTCTTGGGTATGATGCTACAAGCTTGGCACACCTGTATTTTGGGGAGTTTCTCCCATTCTTCTCTGCAGACCCTCTCAAGCTCTGTCAGGTTGGATGGGGAGCGTCGCTGCACCGCTATTCTCAGGTATAGATGTTCAATAGGGTTCAAGTCCAGGCTCTGGCTGGGCCACCCAAGGACATTCAGAGACTTGTCCACTACTGCGTTGTCTTGGCTGTGTGCTTAGAGTTGTTGTCCTGTTGGAAAGTGACCCTTCGCCCCAGTCTGAGGTTCTAGAGCTGGACTTCATTGCTCCGTTCATCTTTCCCTCGATCCTGACTAGTCTCCCAGTCCCTGCTGAAAAACATCCCCACAGCATGATGCTGTCACCACCATGCTTCACCGTAGGGATTGTGCCAGGTTTCCTCCAGACGTTACACTTAGCATTTAGGCCATAAAGTTCAATCTTGGTTTCATCAGACCAGAGAATCTTGTCAAACTCCAAGCGGACTGTCATTTGCATTTTACGGAGGAGTGGCTTCCGTCTGGCCACTCTACCATAAAAGCCTGATTGGTGGAGTGCTGCAGAGATGGTTGTCCTTCTGGAAGGTTCTCCAATCTCCACAGAGGAACTCTGGAGCGCTGTCATAGTGACCATCTGGTTCTTGGTCACCTCCCCGACCAAGGCCCTCTCCCCCGATTGCTCAGTTTGGCCTGTCGGCCAGCTCTAGGAAGAGACTTGGTGGTTCCAAACTTATTCCATTTAAGAATGATGGAGGCCCCTGTGTTCTTGGGGACCTTCAATGCTGCAGAAATGTTTTGGTACCCTTCCCCAGATCTGTGCCTCGACACAATACTGTCTCAGAGCTCTAAGGACAATTCCTTCGACCTCATGGCTTGGTTTTTGCTCTGACATGCACTGTCAACTGTGAGACCTTATATAGACAGGTGTGTGCCTTTCTAAATCATGTCCAATCAATTGAATTTACCACAGGTGGACTCCAATCAAGTTGTAGAAACATCTCAAGGATGATCAATGGAAACAGGATGCACCGGAGCTCAATTTAGAGTCTCATAGCAAAGGATCTGAATACTTATGTAAATAATGTATTTCGGTTTTTATTTTTTATAAAATTGCAAACATTTCTAAAAATCTGTTCTTGCCTTTTCATTCTGGGGTATTGTGATGTCATTCTGGGGTATTGTGATGTCATTATGGGGTATTGTGATGTCATTATGGGGTATTGTGATGTCATTCTGGGGTATTGTGATGTCATTATGGGGTATTGTGGGTAGATTAATGAGGAAAATGTTTTATTTAATCAATTTTAGAATAAGGTTGTAATGTAACAAAACGTAGAAAAAGGGGAAGAGCTCTGAATACTTTCCGAATGCACTGTATATTTTAGCAATTACATTTACTTGTGATACTTTAAATACATTTAAAACCAAATACTTTTAGACTTTTATTATTACTTTAAGTATTATTTTACTGGGTGACTTTCACTTTTACTGTGAAAATCTGTCATTTTGACAATTGGGTACTTTTTCCACCACTGGAAGAAAGCGAGGAGGAGAGGGAGGAGAGGATGAGGGGGAGGAGAGGCAGAGGAGGAGGAAGGGAGGTGGAGAGGAGAGGAGAGAGGCACGATGTTCATACAGGCCACACAAGATGTTTTCTTCTCATAAATTCTAATGTGAAAAAAAAAATCCTCCTCTCCTCTTCCAACCCATCATACTTCATTCAGGGGTGGATGAGAGTCAGAGGGGGAACGTGTCCCGTCCCATCGGAGCCAGTCACTCTCTGCAGCAGGATGAACAATAATAAACACTCCAGCCAACCGTCTCATTTACACTAGGGATTTACTCAGTCTTTTATTTCATGACACCAAGAGCCGTTCTGTCTCTCTCTCTCTCTCCCTCCCTCCCTCCCTCCCTCCCTCCCTCCCTCCCTCCCTCCCTCCCTCCCTCCCTCCCTCCTCATAAAATAATAGTATTAGTAAAATAATCAAACAAGAGAAGAGCAGGGAAGGTCTGAGTCTGGATTAGTAAAATAATCAAACAAGAGAAGAGCAGGGAAGGTCTGAGTCTGGATTAGTAAAATAATCAAACAAGAGAAGAGCAGGGAAGGTCTGAGTCTGGATTAGTAAAATAATCAAACAAGAGAAGAGCAGGGAAGGTCTGAGTCTGGATTAGTAAAATAATCAAACAAGAGAAGAGCAGGGAAGGTCTGAGTCTGGATTAGTAAAATAATCAAACAAGAGAAGAGCAGGGAAGGTCTGAGTCTGGATTAGTAAAATAATCAAACAAGAGAAGAGCAGGGAAGGTCTGAGCCTGGATTAGTAAAATAATCAAACAAGAGAAGAGCAGGGAAGGTCTGAGTCTGGATTAGTAAAATAATCAAACAAGAGAAGAGCAGGGAAGGTCTGAGTCTGGATTAGTAAAATAATCAAACAAGAGAAGAGCAGGGAAGGTCTGAGTCTGGATTAGTAAAATAATCAAACAAGAGAAGAGCAGGGAAGGTCTGAGTCTGGATTAGTAAAATAATCAAACAAGAGAAGAGCAGGGAAGGTCTGAGTCTGGATTAGTAAAATAATCAAACAAGAGAAGAGCAGGGAAGGTCTGAGTCTGGATTAGTAAAATAATCAAACAAGAGAAGAGCAGGGAAGGTCTGAGTCTGGATTAGTAAAATAATCAAACAAGAGAAGAGCAGGGAAGGTCTGAGCCTGGATTAGTAAAATAATCATACAAGAGAAGAGCAGGGAAGGTCTGAGCCTGGATTAGTAAAATAATCAAACAAGAGAAGAGCAGGGAAGGTCTAGTCTGGATTAGTAAAATAATCATACAAGAGAAGAGCAGGGAAGGTCTGAGCCTGGATTAGTAAAATAATCATACAAGAGAAGAGCAGGGAAGGTCTGAGTCTGGATTAGTAAAATAATCAAACAAGAGAAGAGCAGGGAAGGTCTGAGTCTGGATTAGTAAAATAATCATACAAGAGAAGAGCAGGGAAGGTCTGAGTCTGGATTAGTAAAATAATCAAACAAGAGAAGAGCAGGGAAGGTCTAGTCTGGATTAGTAAAATAATCAAACAAGAGAAGAGCAGGGAAGGTCTAGTCTGGATTAGTAAAATAATCATACAAGAGAAGAGCAGGGAAGGTCTGAGTCTGGATTAGTAAAATAATCAAACAAGAGAAGAGCAGGGAAGGTCTGAGTCTGGATTAGTAAAATAATCATACAAGAGAAGAGCAGGGAAGGTCTGAGCCTGGATTAGTAAAATAATCATACAAGAGAAGAGCAGGGAAGGTCTGAGCCTGGATTAGTAAAATAATCAAACAAGAGAAGAGCAGGGAAGTTCTGAGCCTGGATTAGTAAAATAATCAAACAAGAGATGAGCAGGGAAGGTCTGAGTCTGGATTAGTAAAATAATCAAACAAGAGATGAGCAGGGAAGGTCTGAGTCTGGATTAGTAAAATAATCATACAAGAGATGAGCAGGGAAGGTCTGAGCCTGGATTAGTAAAATAATCAAACAAGAGATGAGCAGGGAAGGTCTGAGTCTGGATTAGTAAAATAATCAAACAAGAGAAGAGCAGGGAAGGTCTGAGTCTGGATTAGTAAAATAATCAAACAAGAGATGAGCAGGGAAGGTCTGAGTCTGGATTAGTAACATAATCAAACAAGAGAAGAGCAGGGAAGGTCTGAGCCTGGATTAGTAAAATAATCAAACAAGAGAAGAGCAGGGAAGGTCTGAGTCTGGATTAGTAAAATAATCAAACAAGAGAAGAGCAGGGAAGGTCTGAGTCTGGATTAGTAAAATAATCAAACAAGAGAAGAGCAGGGAAGGTCTGAGTCTGGATTAGTAAAATAATCCTACAAGAGAAGAGCAGGGAAGGTCTGAGTCTGGATTAGTAACATAATCAAACAAGAGAAGAGCAGGGAAGGTCTGAGCCTGGATTAGTAAAATAATCAAACAAGAGAAGAGCAGGGAAGGTCTGAGTCTGGATTAGTAAAATAATCAAACAAGAGAAGAGCAGGGAAGGTCTGAGCCTGGATTAGTAAAATAATCATACAAGAGAAGAGCAGGGAAGGTCTGAGTCTGGATTAGTAAAATAATCATACAAGAGAAGAGCAGGGAAGGTCTAGTCTGGATTAGTAAAATAATCAAACAAGAGAAGAGCAGGGAAGGTCTGAGTCTGGATTAGTAAAATAATCAAACAAGAGAAGAGCAGGGAAGGTCTGAGTATGGATTAGTAAAATAATCAAACAAGAGAAGAGCAGGGAAGGTCTGAGCCTGGATTAGTAAAATAATCAAACAAGAGAAGAGCAGGGAAGGTCTAGTCTGGATTAGTAAAATAATCAAACAAGAGAAGAGCAGGGAAGGTCTGAGCCTGGATTAGTAAAATAATCAAACAAGAGAAGAGCAGGGAAGGTCTGAGTCTGGATTAGTAAAATAATCAAACAAGAGAAGAGCAGGGAAGGTCTAGTCTGGATTAGTAAAATAATCAAACAAGAGAAGAGCAGGGAAGGTCTGAGCCTGGATTAGTAAAATAATCAAACAAGAGATGAGCAGGGAAGGTCTGAGCCTGGATTAGTAAAATAATCAAACAAGAGAAGAGCAGGGAAGGTCTGAGTCTGGATTAGTAAAATAATCAAACAAGAGAAGAGCAGGGAAGGTCTGAGTCTGGATTAGTAAAATAATCAAACAAGAGAAGAGCAGGGAAGGTCTGAGCCTGGATTAGTAAAATAATCAAACAAGAGAAGAGCAGGGAAGGTCTGAGTCTGGATTAGTAAAATAATCAAACAAGAGAAGAGCAGGGAAGGTCTGAGTCTGGATTAGTAAAATAATCAAACAAGAGAAGAGCAGGGAAGGTCTGAGTCTGGATTAGTAAAATAATCAAACAAGAGAAGAGCAGGGAAGGTCTGAGTATGGATTAGTAAAATAATCAAACAAGAGAAGAGCAGGGAAGGTCTGAGCCTGGATTAGTAAAATAATCAAACAAGAGAAGAGCAGGGAAGGTCTGAGTATGGATTAGTAAAATAATCAAACAAGAGAAGAGCAGGGAAGGTCTGAGCCTGGATTAGTAAAATAATCATACAAGAGAAGAGCAGGGAAGGTCTGAGCCTGGATTAGTAAAATAATCAAACAAGAGAAGAGCAGGGAAGGTCTGAGTCTGGATTAGTAAAATAATCAAACAAGAGAAGAGCAGGGAAGGTCTGAGTATGGATTAGTAAAATAATCAAACAAGAGAAGAGCAGGGAAGGTCTGAGTCTGGATTAGTAAAATAATCATACAAGAGAAGAGCAGGGAAGGTCTGAGTCTGGATTAGTAAAATAATCAAACAAGAGATGAGCAGGGAAGGTCTAGTCTGGATTAGTAAAATAATCAAACAAGAGAAGAGCAGGGAAGGTCTGAGCCTGGATTAGTAAAATAATCAAACAAGAGAAGAGCAGGGAAGGTCTGAGCCTGGATTAGTAAAATAATCAAACAAGAGAAGAGCAGGGAAGGTCTAGTCTGGATTAGTAAAATAATCATACAAGAGAAGAGCAGGGAAGGTCTGAGTCTGGATTAGTAAAATAATCAAACAAGAGAAGAGCAGGGAAGGTCTAGTCTGGATTAGTAAAATAATCAAACAAGAGAAGAGCAGGGAAGGTCTGAGTCTGGATTAGTAAAATAATCAAACAAGAGAAGAGCAGGGAAGGTCTGAGCCTGGATTAGTAAAATAATCAAACAAGAGAAGAGCAGGGAAGGTCTGAGTCTGGATTAGTAAAATAATCAAACAAGAGAAGAGCAGGGAAGGTCTGAGTCTGGATTAGTAAAATAATCAAACAAGAGAAGAGCAGGGAAGGTCTGAGTCTGGATTAGTAAAATAATCAAACAAGAGAAGAGCAGGGAAGGTCTAGTCTGGATTAGTAAAATAATCAAACAAGAGAAGAGCAGGGAAGGTCTGAGCCTGGATTAGTAAAATAATCAAACAAGAGAAGAGCAGGGAAGGTCTGAGTCTGGATTAGTAAAATAATCATACAAGAGAAGAGCAGGGAAGGTCTGAGTCTGGATTAGTAAAATAATCAAACAAGAGAAGAGCAGGGAAGGTCTGAGTCTGGATTAGTAAAATAATCAAACAAGAGATGAGCAGGGAAGGTCTGAGTCTGGATTAGTAAAATAATCATACAAGAGAAGAGCAGGGAAGGTCTGAGTCTGGATTAGTAAAATAATCATACAAGAGAAGAGCAGGGAAGGTCTGAGCCTGGATTAGTAAAATAATCATACAAGAGAAGAGCAGGGAAGGTCTGAGTCTGGATTAGTAAAATAATCAAACAAGAGAAGAGCAGGGAAGGTCTGAGCCTGGATTAGTAAAATAATCAAACAAGAGAAGAGCAGGGAAGTTCTGAGCCTGGATTAGTAAAATAATCAAACAAGAGATGAGCAGGGAAGGTCTGAGTCTGGATTAGTAAAATAATCAAACAAGAGATGAGCAGGGAAGGTCTGAGTCTGGATTAGTAAAATAATCATACAAGAGATGAGCAGGGAAGGTCTGAGCCTGGATTAGTAAAATAATCAAACAAGAGATGAGCAGGGAAGGTCTGAGTCTGGATTAGTAAAATAATCAAACAAGAGAAGAGCAGGGAAGGTCTGAGTCTGGATTAGTAAAATAATCAAACAAGAGATGAGCAGGGAAGGTCTGAGTCTGGATTAGTAACATAATCAAACAAGAGAAGAGCAGGGAAGGTCTGAGCCTGGATTAGTAAAATAATCAAACAAGAGAAGAGCAGGGAAGGTCTGAGTCTGGATTAGTAAAATAATCAAACAAGAGAAGAGCAGGGAAGGTCTGAGTCTGGATTAGTAAAATAATCAAACAAGAGAAGAGCAGGGAAGGTCTGAGTCTGGATTAGTAAAATAATCCTACAAGAGAAGAGCAGGGAAGGTCTGAGTCTGGATTAGTAACATAATCAAACAAGAGAAGAGCAGGGAAGGTCTGAGCCTGGATTAGTAAAATAATCAAACAAGAGAAGAGCAGGGAAGGTCTGAGTCTGGATTAGTAAAATAATCAAACAAGAGAAGAGCAGGGAAGGTCTGAGCCTGGATTAGTAAAATAATCATACAAGAGAAGAGCAGGGAAGGTCTGAGTCTGGATTAGTAAAATAATCAAACAAGAGAAGAGCAGGGAAGGTCTAGTCTGGATTAGTAAAATAATCAAACAAGAGAAGAGCAGGGAAGGTCTGAGCCTGGATTAGTAAAATAATCAAACAAGAGATGAGCAGGGAAGGTCTGAGCCTGGATTAGTAAAATAATCAAACAAGAGAAGAGCAGGGAAGGTCTGAGTCTGGATTAGTAAAATAATCAAACAAGAGAAGAGCAGGGAAGGTCTGAGTCTGGATTAGTAAAATAATCAAACAAGAGAAGAGCAGGGAAGGTCTGAGCCTGGATTAGTAAAATAATCAAACAAGAGAAGAGCAGGGAAGGTCTGAGTCTGGATTAGTAAAATAATCAAACAAGAGAAGAGCAGGGAAGGTCTGAGTCTGGATTAGTAAAATAATCAAACAAGAGAAGAGCAGGGAAGGTCTGAGTCTGGATTAGTAAAATAATCAAACAAGAGAAGAGCAGGGAAGGTCTGAGTATGGATTAGTAAAATAATCAAACAAGAGAAGAGCAGGGAAGGTCTGAGTCTGGATTAGTAAAATAATCAAACAAGAGAAGAGCAGGGAAGGTCTGAGCCTGGATTAGTAAAATAATCAAACAAGAGAAGAGCAGGGAAGGTCTGAGCCTGGATTAGTAAAATAATCAAACAAGAGAAGAGCAGGGAAGGTCTGAGTCTGGATTAGTAAAATAATCATACAAGAGAAGAGCAGGGAAGGTCTGAGCCTGGATTAGTAAAATAATCATACAAGAGAAGAGCAGGGAAGGTCTGAGTCTGGATTAGTAACATAATCAAACAAGAGATGAGCAGGGAAGGTCTGAGTCTGGATTAGTAAAATAATCATACAAGAGATGAGCAGGGAAGGTCTGAGCCTGGATTAGTAAAATAATCAAACAAGAGAAGAGCAGGGAAGGTCTGAGTCTGGATTAGTAAAATAATCAAACAAGAGAAGAGCAGGGAAGGTCTGAGTCTGGATTAGTAAAATAATCAAACAAGAGAAGAGCAGGGAAGGTCTGAGTCTGGATTAGTAAAATAATCAAACAAGAGATGAGCAGGGAAGGTCTGAGCCTGGATTAGTAAAATAATCATACAAGAGAAGAGCAGGGAAGGTCTGAGTCTGGATTAGTAAAATAATCATACAAGAGAAGAGCAGGGAAGGTCTGAGTCTGGATTAGTAAAATAATCAAACAAGAGAAGAGCAGGGAAGGTCTGAGCCTGGATTAGTAAAATAATCATACAAGAGAAGAGCAGGGAAGGTCTGAGTCTGGATTAGTAAAATAATCAAACAAGAGAAGAGCAGGGAAGGTCTGAGCCTGGATTAGTAAAATAATCAAACAAGAGAAGAGCAGGGAAGGTCTGAGTATGGATTAGTAAAATAATCAAACAAGAGAAGAGCAGGGAAGGTCTGAGCCTGGATTAGTAAAATAATCAAACAAGAGAAGAGCAGGGAAGGTCTGAGCCTGGATTAGTAAAATAATCAAACAAGAGAAGAGCAGGGAAGGTCTGAGTCTGGATTAGTAAAATAATCAAACAAGAGAAGAGCAGGGAAGGTCTGAGTATGGATTAGTAAAATAATCAAACAAGAGAAGAGCAGGGAAGGTCTGAGCCTGGATTAGTAAAATAATCATACAAGAGAAGAGCAGGGAAGGTCTGAGCCTGGATTAGTAAAATAATCAAACAAGAGAAGAGCAGGGAAGGTCTGAGTCTGGATTAGTAAAATAATCAAACAAGAGATGAGCAGGGAAGGTCTAGTCTGGATTAGTAAAATAATCAAACAAGAGAAGAGCAGGGAAGGTCTGAGCCTGGATTAGTAAAATAATCAAACAAGAGAAGAGCAGGGAAGGTCTGAGCCTGGATTAGTAAAATAATCAAACAAGAGAAGAGCAGGGAAGGTCTGAGCCTGGATTAGTAAAATAATCATACAAGAGAAGAGCAGGGAAGGTCTGAGCCTGGATTAGTAAAATAATCATACAAGAGAAGAGCAGGGAAGGTCTGAGTCTGGATTAGTAAAATAATCAAACAAGAGAAGAGCAGGGAAGGTCTGAGTCTGGATTAGTAAAATAATCAAACAAGAGAAGAGCAGGGAAGGTCTGAGTCTGGATTAGTAAAATAATCAAACAAGAGAAGAGCAGGGAAGGTCTGAGTCTGGATTAGTAAAATAATCAAACAAGAGAAGAGCAGGGAAGGTCTAGTCTGGATTAGTAAAATAATCAAACAAGAGAAGAGCAGGGAAGGTCTAGTCTGGATTAGTAAAATAATCAAACAAGAGAAGAGCAGGGAAGGTCTGAGTCTGGATTAGTAAAATAATCAAACAAGAGAAGAGCAGGGAAGGTCTGAGTCTGGATTAGTAAAATAATCAAACAAGAGAAGAGCAGGGAAGGTCTGAGCCTGGATTAGTAAAATAATCAAACAAGAGAAGAGCAGGGAAGGTCTGAGTCTGGATTAGTAAAATAATCAAACAAGAGAAGAGCAGGGAAGGTCTAGTCTGGATTAGTAAAATAATCAAACAAGAGAAGAGCAGGGAAGGTCTAGTCTGGATTAGTAAAATAATCAAACAAGAGAAGAGCAGGGAAGGTCTGAGTCTGGATTAGTAAAATAATCAAACAAGAGAAGAGCAGGGAAGGTCTAGTCTGGATTAGTAAAATAATCAAACAAGAGAAGAGCAGGGAAGGTCTGAGTCTGGATTAGTAAAATAATCAAACAAGAGAAGAGCAGGGAAGGTCTGAGCCTGGATTAGTAAAATAATCAAACAAGAGAAGAGCAGGGAAGGTCTGAGTCTGGATTAGTAAAATAATCAAACAAGAGAAGAGCAGGGAAGGTCTGAGTCTGGATTAGTAAAATAATCAAACAAGAGAAGAGCAGGGAAGGTCTGAGTATGGATTAGTAAAATAATCAAACAAGAGAAGAGCAGGGAAGGTCTGAGTCTGGATTAGTAAAATAATCAAACAAGAGAAGAGCAGGGAAGGTCTGAGTCTGGATTAGTAAAATAATCAAACAAGAGAAGAGCAGGGAAGGTCTGAGTCTGGATTAGTAAAATAATCAAACAAGAGAAGAGCAGGGAAGGTCTGAGCCTGGATTAGTAAAATAATCAAACAAGAGAAGAGCAGGGAAGGTCTGAGTCTGGATTAGTAAAATAATCAAACAAGAGAAGAGCAGGGAAGGTCTGAGTCTGGATTAGTAAAATAATCAAACAAGAGATGAGCAGGGAAGGTCTGAGCCTGGATTAGTAAAATAATCAAACAAGAGAAGAGCAGGGAAGGTCTGAGTCTGGATTAGTAAAATAATCAAACAAGAGAAGAGCAGGGAAGGTCTGAGCCTGGATTAGTAAAATAATCAAACAAGAGAAGAGCAGGGAAGGTCTGAGCCTGGATTAGTAAAATAATCAAACAAGAGATGAGCAGGGGGTACTGCCAGTACTGATAGTGTGGTTATAGCTCTCTCAGAGACAGGCAGCATACCAAATGGCGCCCTATTCCCTATATAGTGCACTACTTTTGATTAGAGACCCTATGGGCCCTGGTCAAAAGTAGTGCACTAAAGGGGATTAGGGTGCAATTTGGGACGCAGACGCAAAGTACTGGGACCACCAGTACCATACTCCTTTTCTCCCATTCTTCACAGTCTGAATAAACTAATATACTCAGACAGGTCGATGGAGGAGACCCGAACAAGAGTTTAAACAGGATAATAGATCTTTATTTAAACCAGAGAGTCCCAGAGAGATAAACAACCTCTCAAGGGAGACCTGGTTCATGGGAGACCTGTTTCGTGGGAGACCTTGTTCGTGGGAGACCTGGTTCGTGGGAGACCTGGTTCGTGGTGTTAGAATCTGAAGCACAGTCAGGTCAGGGCTGAGAGAGGGACGGGAGACGTGAGACGGGGGGGTTGGAGAGAATGAGAAAGAGAGGGGAGGAGAGAGAAGGACAGAGGAGGAGGAGAGAGAGAGAAAATGACAGAGGAGGGAGGAGAGAGAGAATGACAGAGTGGGGAGGAGAGAGAGAGAATGGCAGAGGGGGGAGGAGAGAGAGAAGGACAGAAGGGGAGGAGAGAGAGAGAAGGATAGAGGGGGAGGAGAGAGAGAATGACAGAGGGGGGAGGAGAGAGAGAAGGACAGAGGAGGAGGAGAGAGAGATTGACAGAGGAGGGAGGAGAGATAGAGAAGGACAGAGGGGGGAGGAGAGAGAGAGAAGGACAGAGGAGGAGGAGCGAGAGAAGGACAGAGGGGGGAGGAGAGAGAGAGAAGGATAGAGGGGGGAGGAGAGAGAGAATGACAGAGGGGGGAGGAGAGAGAGAGAATGGCAGAGGGGGAGGAGAGAGAGAAGGACAGAGGAGGAGGAGAGAGAGAGAGAAGGACAGAGGAGGGAGGAGAGAGAGAATGACAGAGGGGGGAGGAGAGAGAGAGAATGGCAGAGGGGGGAGGAGAGAGAGAAGGACAGAGGAGGAGGAGAGAGAGATTGACAGAGGAGGGAGGATAAAGAGAGAAGGACAGAGGGGGAGGAGAGAGAGAGAAGGACAGAGGAGGGAGGAGAGAGAGAGAGGACAGAGGAGGGAGGAGAGAGAGAAAGACAGAGAGGGGAGGAGAGAGAGACAATGACAGAGGGGGAGGAGAGAGAAGGACAGAGGAGGAGGAGATAGAGATTGACAGAGGAGGGAGGAGAAAGAGAGAAGGACAGTGGGGGAGGAGAGAGAGAGAAGGACAAAGGAGGGAGGAGAGAGAGAGAGAAGGACAGAGGAGGGAGGAGAGAGAGAGAAGGACAGAGGGGGGAGGAGAGAGAGAATGACAGAGGAGGGAGGAGAGAGAGATATGGAGAGATGAGGGAGGAGAGAGAGAGAAGGACAGAGGAGGAGGAGAGAGAGAAGGACAGAGGAGGGAGGAGAGAGAGAGAATGACAGAGGAGGGAGGAGAGAGAGAGAATGACAGAGGAGGGAGGAGAGAGAGAATGACAGAGGGGGAGGAGAGAGAGAGAATGACAGAGGAGGGAGGAGAGAGAGAGTGACAGAGGGGGGAGGAGAGAGAGAGAAGGACAGAGTGGGAGAAAAGTGAGAAAGTGAGAGAGAAAGAAATAAGGAGTGAATGAGGGAAGGAGAGAGAGAGAGAGAGAAGGAGGGACTGAAGGATGAGAGAAGGACAGAGGGGGAGGAGAGAGAGAGAGAGCAAAGTGCAACAAGGTGACAGTGAGGTTACTATTCCACTGTCCAAGTATGGTGTGCCTGGTATCAACCAGCCCAACCCACCCAACCCTGGTATCAACCCACGCAACCCTGGTATCAACCCACCCAACCCTGGTATCAACCCACCCAACCCTGGTATCAACCCGCCCAACCGTGGAATCAACAGAATTCCCCCAAATAGATAACAGGCAGGCTTAGGGTTAGGAAAGGGAGTGTACTAAAAGCACACATTACAACTTGGTCAAAAAAACACACTGCATCAGCAAATAGTGACTGGACCCAAGTTATGGTTTATAATTTATGGGCTCTAAAATTTACAGCTCTACAAAGTACGACCTCTACAATTTATGGCCTCTATAAATTATGGTCTTTACAAATGATGGTCTCTACAACGTATGGCCTCTACAACGTATGGCCTCTACAACGTATGGTCTCTACAACGTATGGTCTCTACAACGTATGGTCTCTACAACGTACGTATGGTCTCTACAACGTATGGCCTCTACAACGTATGGCCTCTACAACGTATGGTCTCTACAACGTATGGTCTCTACAACGTATGGTCTCTACAACGTATGGCCTCTACAACGTATGGTCTCTACAACGTATGGCCTCTACAACGTATGCTCTCTACAACGTATGGTCTCTACAACGTATGGTCTCTACAACGTATGGTCTCTACAACGTATGGCCTCTACAACGTATGGTCTCTACAACGTATGGCCTCTACAACGTATGGTCTCTACAACGTATGCTCTCTACAACGTATGGTCTCTACAACGTATGGTCTCTACAACGTATGGCCTCTACAACGTATGGCCTCTACAACGTATGGTCTCTACAACGTATGGCCTCTACAACGTATGGCCTCTACAACGTATGGTCTCTACAACGTATGGTCTCTACAACGTATGGTCTCTACAACGTATGGTCTCTACAACGTATGGCCTCTACAACGTATGGTCTCTACAACGTATGGTCTCTACAACGTATGGTCTCTACAACGTATGGCCTCTACAACGTATGGTCTCTACAACGTATGGTCTCTACAACGTATGGTCTCTACAACGTATGGCCTCTACAACGTATGGCCTCTACAACGTATGGTCTCTACAACGTATGGCCTCTACAACGTATGGTCTCTACAACGTATGGTCTCTACAACGTATGGTCTCTACAACGTATGGCCTCTACAACGTATGGTCTCTACAACGTATGGTCTCTACAACGTATGGCCTCTACAACGTATGGTCTCTACAACGTATGGTCTCTACAACGTATGGCCTCTACAACGTATGGTCTCTACAACGTATGGTCTCTACAACGTATGGCCTCTACAACGTATGGTCTCTACAACGTATGGTCTCTACAACGTATGGCCTCTACAACGTATGGTCTCTACAACGTATGGTCTCTACAACGTATGGTCTCTACAACGTATGGCCTCTACAACGTATGGTCTCTACAACGTATGGCCTCTACAACGTATGGTCTCTACAACGTATGGTCTCTACAACGTATGGTCTCTACAACGTATGGCCTCTACAACGTATGGCCTCTACAACGTATGGTCTCTACAACGTATGGCCTCTACAACGTATGGTCTCTACAACGTATGGTCTCTACAACGTATGGCCTCTACAACGTATGGTCTCTACAACGTATGGTCTCTACAACGTATGGCCTCTACAACGTATGGTCTCTACAACGTATGGTCTCTACAACGTATGGCCTCTACAACGTATGGTCTCTACAACGTATGGTCTCTACAACGTATGGTCTCTACAACGTATGGCCTCTACAACGTATGCTCTCTACAACGTATGGCCTCTACAACGTATGCTCTCTACAACGTATGGTCTCTACAACGTATGGTCTCTACAACGTATGGCCTCTACAACGTATGGCCTCTACAACGTATGGTCTCTACAACACATCACAGCCTACTGACACAGACACATCACAACCTACTGACACAGACACATCACAACCTACTGACACAGACACATCACAACCTACTGACACAGACACATCACAACATACACTCTCAGTCATGGTAACAATGTCCCGGAGTGATTGTGATTGTGTCATCAAACTGGCAAAGAGTCAATACAGGACTAAGATCGAATCGTACTGAGCCGGCTCTGATGCTGCTCGACAGATGTGGTAGGGCTTGTCACAGATTACCTCAGGGAAACCCAACAGTGAGCTGCCCGGTGGTACTCGAGCCTACCAGACGAGCTTAATGCTTTCTGTGCTCGCTTCAAGACACTGAGCCATGCATGAGAGCACCAGCCTTTCCGGACGACTCTGTGACGTCGCTTTCCGTAGCCGACATGAGTAAGACCTTTAAACAGGTTAACGTTTGTAAGGCCGCCGGGGGTCAGACGAAATACCAGGACGCGTACTCAGAGCATGAACTGACCAGCTGGCAGGTGTCTTCCCTGACATTTTTTCAACTTATCCCCGACCGGGTCTGTAATGCAAACTTGTTTCAAACAGACCACCATAGACCACGTGCCCAAAAACACCGAGGTAACCTACCTAAATGACAATCAGACAGTAGCACTCACATCTGTAGCCATGAAATGCTACACATCAACACCATCATCCCAGACACCCTGGACCCACTCTAATTCACATACCGCCCCAACAGATACACAGATGACACAATCTCTTTTGCACCCCACACCCCAGATTGACTAAGGCTCAGCATTCAACACCATAGTCGCCTCCAAGCTCATTACCAAGCTCAGGACCCTGGGAGTGAACACCTTCTTCTGCAACTGTATATAGCCACGTTATTACCTGGTATTACCTGTATATAGTCAAGTTATTTCCTGGTACTTCCTCTATATAGCCAAGTTATTTCCTGCTACTTCCTCTATATAGCCAAGTTATTTCTTGGTACTTCCTGTATATAGCACAGTTATTTCCTGCTACTTCCTGTATATAGTCAAGATATTTCCTGGTACTTCCTGTATATAGTCAAGATATTTCCTGGTACTTCCTGTAAATAGTCAAGATATTTCCTGGTACTTCCTGTAAATAGTCAAGATATTTCCTGGTACTTCCTGTATATAGCACAGTTATTTCTTGGTACTTCCTGTATATAGCACAGTTATTTCCTGCTACTTCCTGTATATAGTCAAGATATTTCCTGGTACTTCCTGTATATAGTCAAGATATTTCCTGGTACTTCCTGTAAATAGTCAAGATATTTCCTGGTACTTCCTGTAAATAGTCAAGATATTTCCTGGTACTTCCTGTAAATAGTCAAGATATTTCCTGGTACTTCCTGTAAATAGTCAAGATATTTCCTGGTACTTCCTGTATATAGCCAAGTTATTTCCTGGTACTTCCTGTATATAGCCAAGTTATTTCCTGGTACTTCCTGTATAAAGCCAAGTTATTACCAGGTAATTCCTGTATATAGTCAAGTTATTTTTACACCTCATTGTTATTTGTTATTTTGTGTATTTATTCCTCGTGCCACATTTCTACATATTTGTTTTTATCTTTCTCTCTGAATGGTTGTTAAAGGACCCGTAAGTAATTATTTCATTGCTAGTCTACACCTGTTGTTTACAAAGCATGTGACAAATAAAATGTGATTTTATTTTGATTTAGTGCCCTAGTTTTGACTACAGTCCATCTCTATGTACAGAGCCCCTCTGGTCTAAAGTAGTGCACTGTATAGGGAATAGGGTGCCATAGGGTCCTGATCTAAAGTAGTGCACTGTATAGGGAATAGGGTGCCATAGGGTCCTTGTCTGAAGTAGTGCACTATATAGGGAATAAGATGCATATTATCACACATCCTCCTAAAAGTACGCTCTGACTAAGTATTTAACTAAACCACACAAGCATCTAATATTTCAGTACTGTTGGAAAAGTAAGAATGGTTGTTTTTTAGTTGTTGGAAATGAACAAACTAAATATTTTCAGAGTCTCTCCTTAGATGAATATGAAGAGGAAGCATCAGACCAGTATTGGGAGTGACAGGCTCCCAATAAGTGTATGAAACATGAGCAGAGTGAGACGGAGGGTTGTAGCTCAGCCAGGTCACACCTGACACAAGTCAGTATTTAACGTCCGTCCTTGTCTTAGGACGTTGTGGAAACTGGCCACTAGAGGGCAACACTGAGCGCTGTCACCGTCAAGTAGGTTTCGGTTCACGCCTAATCTCAACCTAATCTCAACCCTAACCTTAAAAATGAATGCCTAAACTGCCGGGGCGGCAGGGTAGCCTAGTGGTAACCGGAAGGTTGCAAGTTCAAACCCCCGAGCTGACAAGGTGTAAATCTGTCGTTCTGCCCCTGAACAGGCAGTTAACCGTCATTGAAAATAAGAATGTGTTCTTAACTGACTTGCCTAGTTAAATACAATTAAAAAATTAAAACCTGAACACTTTGAATATTGACGTTTGACACAAACGTCTAATTCTGACTTGAGACTATGAGAGCTAGTTGTGTAGCTAAGCTTGTTTCATACAGAGCTAAATTATTTTTTTGCAGATAAGTTATGTGAAAATGTTTAGCAAGGGATTTATGGAGATAGAATTTTCCCAAATTTTAAAGATTCTATCGTGAGAACCTTACAAAGTTCCATGGTTCCATAGATCAGGTAATTAAACAGAAATGGAATACTTTCCATTGTTATTGAGAGGAAACAGAACAAGAGGGATCTGGGATGGGGTTTAGGAGGGTGAAAGGAGGGAGGGGGTACAGCCACCCAGGCTGTTCATTTATTGGTTCTTTCACTCATCCTCTTCTGCTTCCACATTATATGTCTGTGATATCTATTTATCCTGTCCACCTCATATGTGTACACGAGGATCCTCTTGTTCCTCACAAACCACAGACAAACCATAGAGGTGTTGAGTACCAAGGCAGATGGAGCCTATATCTCCCACTGCGTTTTAATGTGACAACGAGACCCATAAGGCCACTCAGGGCTGGGAATCACTAGTGGTATGAAGCAGGGAGAGAAAAAGGAAGAGGAGGTGGAGGGAGAAGGATGGGAGGAGGATGGATTGAGGAGGGATGACGAGGGGGAAGGGTGGGAGGAGGATGGATTGAGGAGGGATGACGAGGGGGAAGAGGAGGTGGAGGGAGAAGGGTGGGAGGAGGATGGATTGAGGAAGGATGACGAGGGGGAAGAGGAGGTGGAGGGAGAAGGGTGGGAGGAGGATGGATTGAGGAAGGATGACGAGGGGGAAGAGGAGGTGGAGGGAGAAGGGTGGGAGGAGGATGGATTGAGGAAGGATGACGAGGGGGAAGAGGAGGTGGAGGGAGAAGGGTGGGAGGAGGATGGATTGAGGAAGGATGACGAGGGGGAAGAGGGAGGTGGAGGGAGAAGGGTGGGAGGAGGATGGATTGAGGAAGGATGACGAGGGGGAAGAGGAGGTGGAGGGAGAAGGGTGGGAGGAGGATGGATTGAGGAAGGATGACGAGGGGGAAGAGGAGGTGGAGGGAGAAGGGTGGGAGGAGGATGGATTGAGGAGGGATGACGAGGGGGAAGAGGGAGGGATGTGTGGTGTGGGTTTTGGAGGGAGGGACGGGAGGAAGGAGGAAGAGGAAGAGAAGAGGGAGAAGAAGAAAATCAAATTGTATTCGTCACATCCGCGCCAAATACAACAGAGCACCTTACAGTGAAATTCTTCTTTACAAGCTCTGAACATAAAATCCTGGAATTCTACACATTTTGCAGTAGTGCACTAAAAGAGGAGTTTAGCAAGTTTATAACAATTTACACACAATTCTACTCCTTTTACCATGAGGCAGTTGGTATGTTATGAATTTCAGCACCTGCCCCCTGAAAGGTCTGTGCACAGCCCTGAGTACTTGTAGCACCTTCACCTTAGCCTGGTTCCAGAACTGCTTGTGCTGTTTTGCCAACTCCTATAGTTATTGTCATGGCCAATTTGTCAAAACAGCACAGAGAGATCTGCGCCCAGGCTACCTTCCCATTGCCCATGATTCAGATGCACCTGTAGCAGGATGCGGTTGGGCTTCACCTTGTCATTGGCCAGGCCTTCACTCAGCGCTGCTGATTTGGTCAGAGAGTCTCTTAGTCCCGCCTCCTGACTCTGCTGCTTAGTGACAGACAGATCCTGTTCTGCACTCTGGGACTCCATCTGTAGTTACAAAGGAAGATAAGCGGTTAGGGTCAGCACATCAGGGTTTGGTCAGGACATCAGGGTTAAGGTCAGGACATCAGGGTTAGGGTCAGGACATCAGGGTTAGGGTCAGGACATTAGGGTTAGGGTCAGGACATTAGGGTTAGGGTAATTATATCAGGGTTAGAGTCAGGACATCAGGGTTAGGGGCAGAACATCAGGGTTGGTGTCATTTTAGCTACGTTAGGGTCAGGATATTAGGGTTAGAGTCAGGACATCAGGGTTAGGGTTAGGGTCATTACATCAGGGTTAAGGTAATTACATCAGGGTTAGGGTAAGGACACCTTAACATTAAGGTTAGGGTCAGGACTTCGGGTTTATGGTCAGGACATCAGGGTTAGGGTCAGGACATGAGGGTTAGGGTCATTACATCAGGGTTGGGGTCTTGACATCAAGTTTAGGGTCAGGACATCAGGGTTAGGGTCAGGACATCATGGTTAGGGTCAGGACATCAGAGTTAGGGTCAGGACATCAGGGTTAGGGTCAGGACATCAGGGTTAAGATCAGGACATCACATTTAGGGTTAGGACATCAGGGTTAGGGTCAGGACATCACATGTTAGAGTCAGGACATCAGGTTAGGGTCTTGACATCAGGGTTGGTGTCATTTTAGCTATGTTAGAGTCAGGACATTATGGTTAGAGTCAGGACATCAGGGTTAGGGTTAGGACATCGGGGATAGGGTCATTACATCACGGTTAGGGTCAGGACATCAGGGTTAAAGTCAGGACATCAGGGTTACCGTCAGCACATCAAGGATAGGGTCAGGATATCAGGGTTATTGTCAGGACATAAGGGTTATTGTCATTACATCAGGGTCTGGGTCAGGACATCAGGGTTAGTATCAGGACATCAGGGTTCAGTCATTACATCAGGGTTTGGGTCAGGACATCAGGGTTAGGGTCAGGACATCAGGGTTAGGGTCAGGACATCGTGGTTAGGGTAAGGCCATCAGGGTTAGTGTCAGGACATCAGGGTTAGTGTATCACATCAGAGTTTGGGTCAGGACATTAAGGTCAGGGTCAGGACTTCGGGTTTATGGTCAGGACATCAGGGTTAGGGTCAGGACATGAGGGTTAGGGTCATTACATCACGGATAGGTTCAGGACATCAGGTTAGGGCCAGGACATCAGGGTTGGGGTCAGGACATCAGGGTTAGGGTCAGCACATAACTGTTAGGGTCAGGGTGTCAGGGTTAGGGTCTTAACATCAAGTTCAGGGTCAGGACATCAGGGTTAGGGTCAGGACATCAGGGTTAGGGTCAGGACATCAGGGTTAGAGTCAGGACATCAGGGTTAGGGTCATTACATCAGGGTTGGGTTAGGACATCAGGGTTCGGTCATTACATCAGGGTTTGGGTCAGGACATCAGGGTTAAGGTCAGTACATCAGGGTTAGGGTCAGGACATAGTGGTTAGGGTCAGGACATCAGGGTTAGGGTCAGGACATCGGGGTTAGGGTCAGGACATCATGGTTAGGGTCAGGACATGATGGTTAGGGTCAGGACATCAGGGTTAGGGTCAGGACATCGTGGTTAGGGTCAGGACATCAGGGTTAGTGTCATTTTAGCTGGGTTAGGGTCAGGATATTAGGATTAGAGTCAGGACATCAGGGTTAGGGTATTGACATCAGGGTTTGTTTCAGGACATCAGGGATAGGGTCATTACCTCAGTGTTATTGTCATTATATCTCGGTTAGGGTCAGGATATTAGGGTTAGAGTCAGGACATCAGGGTTAGGGTCAGGACATCAGGGTTAGGGTCAGGACATAGTGGTTAGGGTCAGGACATCAGGGTTAGGGTCAGGACATCAGGATTCGGTCATTACATCAGGGTTTGGGTCAGGACATCAGGGTTAGAGTCAGGACATCAGGGTTAGGATCAGGACATCGTGTTTATGGTCAGGACATCAGGGTTAGGGTCAGGACATCGGGGTTAGGTTCAGGACATCATGGTTAGGGTCAGGACATGATGGTTAGGGTCAGGACATCAGGGTTAGGGTCAGGACATCGTGGTTAGGGTCAGGACATCAGGGTTAGTGTCAGGACATCAGGGTTAGTGTCATTTTAGCTGGGTTAGGGTCAGGATATTAGGATTAGAGTCAGGACATCAGGGTTAGGGTATTGACATCAGGGTTTGTTTCAGGACATCAGGGATAGGGTCATTACCTCAGTGTTATTGTCATTATATCTCGGTTAGGATCAGGATATTAGGGTTAGAGTCAGGACATCAGGGATAGGGTCAGGACATCACAGTTAGGGTCATTACATCAAGGTTAGGGTCATTACATCAAGGTTAGGGTCAGGACATCAGGGTTAGGGTCATTACATCAGGCTTAGAGTCAGGACATCCGCGTTAGGGTCAGGACATCAGCGTCAGGGTCAGGACATCAGTGTCAGGGTCAGGACATCAGGGTTAGGGTCTTGACATCAGGGTTAGGGTCAGGACATCAGGGTTAGGTCAAGACATCAGGGTTAGGGTCAGGACATCACGGTTAGAGTCAGGACATCAGGTTAGGGTCTTGACATCAGGGTTGGTGTCATTTTAGCTATGTTAGAGTCAGGATATTAGGGTTAGAGTCAGGACATCAGGTTTAGGGTCATTACATCAGGCTTAGAGTCAGGACATTAAGGTTAGGGTCAGGACTTTAGGGTTAGGGTCAGGACATCAGGGTTAGGGTCAGGACATCAGGGTCAGGACATCAGGGTTTGGGTCTTGACATCAGGGTTAGGGTCAGGACATCAGGGTTAGGGTATTGACATCAGGGTTTGTTTCAGGACATCAGTTATAGGGTCATTACCTCAGTGCTATTGTCATTATATATCGGTAAGGGTCAGGATATTAGGGTTAGAGTCAGGACATCACAGTTAGGGTCATTACATCAAGGTTAGGGTCATTACATCAAGGTTAGGGTCAGGACATCAGGGTTAGGGTCATTACATCAGGCTTAGAGTCAGGACCTCCGCGTTAGGGTCAGGACATCAGGGTCAGGGTCAGGACATCAGGGTCAGGGTCAGAATTATTCATATAAATAGTGAATAAGAGGGGACCAAGTACAGAGCCCTGGGGCACACCATTACAGACAGACAATGTAACTGACATGAGCCCATAAAATTGAGTGCAAATTGAGTTATATCAGACAGACAGTTAGCAAACCATGCAACTGCATGCTCCGAAAGACCCACACGGCAATTTCTGCCTCAGTAGAGCATGATCAACTGAATCAAAAGCCTTAGAGAGATCATTAAAAAGTGAGACACAGTGCTGTTTTTTGTCAAGGGCTTCAGTGATACAACTTAAAAACCTATGTGGCTGCTGAAATTGTGCTATGCTTCTTCCTGAAGCCCGATTGGTACATTGAGGAAATAGAGTTAGTAAATAAAACCTCTTTTAGCTGTTCACTAACAATGGTTTCAAGTATTTTTGCCAGGGGTGACAGCTTTGAGATTGTTTAATTATTTAAATGAGTTGGATCTCCCCCTTTTAAAAGTGGTAGGACAAATACTGATTTCCAGATCATTGGAATTTCATTACAGTCCAGGGTTAGATTGAACAGATAGTAAGTAAGTGGTTCAGCTATGAAATCAGCTGCCAGATTTAAAAAGCTAGGATCAAGAAGATCAGCCTGCTGGCTTTCTCTGATCTAAGGAGTTCAGGGCTTCATGTACCACCTGCACTGAGAATGGCAAAAAGAAAAAAGTTTGATCAGCTCTCACTGGTTCATCCACACAGGGTTGTACAGAGACAGAGGACACTGAGTCAAACAGCCTACCAGAGGACACTGAGTCAAACAGCCTACCAGAGGACACTGAGTCAAACACCCTACCAGAAGACACTGAGTCAAACAGCCTACCAGATGACACTGAGTCAAACAGCCTACCAGATGACACTGAGTCAAACAGCCTACCAGATGACACTGAGTCAAACAGCCTACCAGATGACACAAAGTGCTCATTTGAAACAGTTCAGCATTGTCAGTTTTGTCACATACAGCAACAAAGTCCTTCAGTGACTGTCATTCCTTAACATTACTGTTTCCAGACATAGACATAATAACCTTCCAGAACGTTCTATGGTCATTCTGGTTATCAGTGGTAACAGACATCAAATATTCAGACTTGGTCTTCCTGAGAATAAAGGAACACTTGTTTCATAACTGCCTAAAAACAAGCCAATCAGCATCAGAACATGATTTCCTTGCTTTAGCCCAGGCTAGATTACATTCGTGAATAATACAAGACGGCTCAGAAGAAAACCATGGGTTATCCTGCCCTTTCTGTAACATGGAAAATGCCCGGAAGCTTCAATTAACAAGGAAGTTATGCATACTAGCTGACGTAAGGAGTTTTTGTTTGACTAAGCTAGGATAGCTAGCCTCTTTGACCACAGCACAGTCCGTTTAGAATAATCAAGTTAATTTAGTCACTCAGTTTTATTTGATTTATTTCACCATTATTTAACCAGATAGGGTAGTTGAGAACAAGTTCTCATTTACAAATGTGACCTGGCCCAGATAAAGTAAATAAAGTTGTAACGGTTTTCTTGATGAGAAGGAGAGTCGGACCAAAATGTGACGTGTCTATTGCAATCCATGTTTAATGAAGTAACACACTAAACACAAACACTACCAAAACAATAAACTTAACGAAAACCGAAACAGCCTATACTTGTGTAACCTAACACAGAACAATGACACTAAGGACAATCACCCACAACACATAGTGAAACCCAGGCTACCTAAATATGGTTCCCAATCAGAGACAATGACTAACACCTGCCTCTGATTGAGAACCATATCAGGCCAGACATAGAAATAGACAAACAAGACATCCAACATAGAATGCCCACCCAGTTCACGTCCTGACCAACACTAAAACAAGGAAAACACACACGAACGATGGTCAGAACGTGACAAAAGTAGAGCAGTTTTACACATACAACAACACAGAAGTGTGTGCAAATTTACTCCATGAAATGATGACCTCTTCCTAAATATTTGGCCACATGATTCATTTTTTTGTATGGTTTCCAAGAAACAAGGGGTGGATCGACTAACTAAGAAAACGGAAAACAGACCCAGTGTTTGTAGTTTTGTAAGTCGTGACCCATTGGTTTTTAATTAGGAAAAAGGCTCTGTTCTGTGGTTTCTATTGAGGACAAGATGGATTCTGCCTGTCACGATTAAGCTCCAAACACGGTCCTCACTTTTCACAAGCAGATCAGAGTAATCCTTACTACAGCACTACTCAACGATGTTCCCAGGCGTTTATACATGACATAAGCCAGGTGTTCAGCCTCATGATGGATGGCTCAGATGCAGACCAGGGGCACCTCAGACCAGCCGTCCCCAGTGAGGAAGCCCCGAGCTGGGCGAGCAGAGTGACCCCCCCCTGCCCAGGACCCTTTGATCTTGGGCATGGATGGATGGAGGGGGTTCAGGGGGTGGAAGGGTGTAGGATGGAAGGGTAGAGAAGGTGAGGAGAGGTGTTTGCAGTGGTATAAAGTACTTAAGTAAAAAATATTTTAAATTATTAGTAGTTTATTGGGGGTACCTTACTTTACTTCACAATTTATATGTTTTACATTACTTCATTACTAAAGAAAATGTACATTTTACTCCATACATTTAACTGACATCCAAAAGTACTTGTTACATTTTGAATGTTTAGCAGGACAGGAAAAGTGTCTAATGCACGCACTTATCAAGAGAACATCCCTGGTCATCTCTACTGCCTCTGATCTGGAGGACTCACTAAACAGAGAACATCCCTACTGCCTCTGATCTGGAGGACTCACTAAAGAGAGAACATCCCTGGTCATCCCTACTGCCTCTGATCTGGCGGAATCATTAAACAGAGAACATCCCTGGTCATCTCTACTGCCTCTGATCTGGAGGACTCACTAAACAGAGAACATCCCTGGTCATCTCTACTGTCTCTGATCTGGACTAAACAGAGAACATCCCTGGTCCTCTCTACTGCCTCTGATCTGGACTAAACAGAGAACATCCCTGGTCCTCCCTACTGCCTCTGATCTGGAGGACTCAATAAACAGAGAACATCCCTGGTCATCTCTACTGCCTCTGATCTGGAGGACTCACTAAAGAGAGAACATCCCTGGTCATCTCTACTGCCTCTGATCTGGAGGACTCACTAAAGAGAGAACATCCCTGGTCATCTCTACTGCCTCTGATCTGGAGGACTCACTAAAGAGAGAACATCCCTGGTCATCTCTACTGTCTCTGATCTGGAGGACTCACTAAACAGAGAACATCCCTGGTCATCTCTACTGCCTCTGATCTGGAGGACTGACTAAAGAGAGAACATCCCTGGTCATCTCTACTGCCTCTGATCTGGAGGACTCACTAAACAGAGAACATCCCTGGTCATCTCTACTGCCTCTGATCTGGAGGACTCACTAAAGAGAGAACATCCCTGGTCATCTCTACTGCCTCTGATCTGGAGGACTCACTAAACAGAGAACATCCCTGGTCATCTCTACTGCCTCTGATCTGGAGGACTCACTAAACAGAGAACATCCCTGGTCATCTCTACTGCCTCTGATCTGGAGGACTCACTAAACAGAGAACATCCCTGGTCATCTCTACTGCCTCTGATCTGGACTAAACAGAGAACATCCCTGGTCATCCCTACTGCCTCTGATCTGGAGGACTCACTAAACAGAGAACATCCCTGGTCATCTCTACTGCCTCTGATCTGGCGGAATCACTAAACAGAGAACATCCCTGGTCATCTCTACTGCCTCTGATCTGGAGGACTCACTAAACAGAGAACATCCCTGGTCATCTCTACTGCCTCTGATCTGGCGGAATCATTAAACACAAGTGCTTTGTTTGCAAATGGCTGTTGGAGGGCTATCCCTGGCTATCTGTAAATATAAAAATAAGAAAATGGTGCCGTCTGGTTTGGTTAATTACAGCTGCAAGTCTATTTGTATTATATGTATTTGAAATGATTTACACTTTTACTTTTAATACTTAAATATATTTTAGTAATTACATTTACTTTTGATACTTATATTTAAAACCAAATACTTTTACTCAACTAGTATTTTACTGGGTGACTTTCACTTTTTGTAAGGACCGATGAGATGAGAACCAGGTACGGGGAGTCAAAATGTAATCAAGAACAGACAGGTAACAGAACAGGAATAGCGTCAGCACACGGGTAAACAAAGATAAACGACAATTAATGCTGAAGCAGGGAACAGAGTGGGACAGACATACAGTGGCTTGCGAAAGTATTCACCCCCATGGCATTATTCTTATTTTGTTGGAAATAAAATAGATTTTTTGGGGGTGGTTTGTATCATGTGATTTACACAACATTCCTCCCACTTTGAAGATGCAAAATATTTTTTTTTGTGAAATAAACAAGATATATATGACAAAAAACTGAAAACTTGAGCGTGCATAACTATTCACCCTCCCCCAAAGTCAATACGTTGTAGAGCCACCTTTTGCAGCAATTACAGCTGCAAGTCTCTTGCACATCTAGCCACTGGGATTGTTGCCCATTCTTCAAGGCAAAACGGCTCCAGCTCCTTCAAGTTGGATGGGTTCCTGCGGCGTACAATAATCTTTAGGTCATACCACAGATTCACAATTGGATTGAGGTCTGGGCTTTGACTAGGCCATTCCAATACATTTTAATGTTTCCCCTTAAACCACTTGAGTGTTGCTTTAGCAGTATGCTTAGGGTCATTTTCCTGCTGGAAGGTGAACCTCCGTCCCAGTCTCAAATCTCTGGAAGACTGAAACAGTTTTCCCTTAGGAATTTTCCTGTATTTAGTGCCATCCATCATTCCTTTAAATCTGACCAGTTTCCCAGTCCCTGCCAATGAAAAACATCCCCACAGGATGATGCTGTCACCACCATCCTTAATTGTGGGGATGCTCCTCTCGGGGTGATGAGAGGTGGTGGGTTTGAGCCAAATCAAATCAAATCAAATCAAATGTATTTATATAGCCCTTCGTACATCAGCTGATATCTCAAAAGTGTTGTACAGAAACCCAGCCTAAAACCCCAAACAGCAAGCAATGCAGGTGTAGAAGCACGGTGGCTTGGAAAAACTCCCTAGAAAGGCAAAAACCTAGGAAGAAACCTAGAGAGGAACCAGGCTATGTGGGGTGGCCAGTCCTCTTCTGGCTGTGCCGGGTGGAGATTATAACAGAACATGGCCAAGATGTTCAAATGTTCATAAATGACCAGCATGGTTGAATAATAATAGGGCAGAACAGTTGAAACTGGAGCAGCAGCACGGTCAGGTGGACTGGGGACAGCAAGGAGTCATCATGTCAGGTAGTCCTGGGGCATGGTCCTAGGCTCAGGTCCTCCGAGAGAGAGAAAGAAAGAGAGAAGGAGAGAATTAGAGAACGCACACTTAGATTCACACAGGACAACGAATAGGACAGGAGAAGTACTCCAGATATAACAAACTGACCCCAGCCCCCCGACACAAACTACTGCAGCATAAATACTGGAGGCTGAGACAGGAGGGGTCAGGAGACACTGTGAGCCAGACATAGTGTTTTCCTTGATGGCCAAAAAGCTACATTTTTGTCTCATCTGACCAGAGTACCTTCTTTCATATTTTTAGGGAGTCTCCCACGTGCCTTTTGGCGAACACCAAACGTGTTTGCTTATTTTCTTCTTTAAGCAATGGCTTTCTTCTGGCCACTCTTCCGTAAAGACCAGCTCTGTGGAGAGTATGACTTTGAGTGGTCCTATGGACAGATACTCCAATCTCCGCTGTGGAGCTTTGTAGCTCCTTCAGGGTTATCTTTGGTGTCTTTGCTGCCTCTCTGATTAATGCCCTCCTTGCCTGGTCTATGAGTTTTGGTGGCTGGCCCTCTCTTGGCAGGTTTGTTGTGGTGCCATGTTCTTTCAATTTTTTTATAATGGATTTAATGGTGCTCCGTGGGATGTTCAAAGTTTCAGATGTTTTTTAATAACCCAACTCTGATCTGTACTTCTCTACAACTTTGTATGCTGGGGAGCCTGGCGCCCTCGAGCTCCAGGGGGGAAGAGCGGGAGGAGGCGTGACACTCTTACTTGAGTCATTTTCTATTTACTTTTACTCAAGTATGACAATTGGGTACTTTTTCCACCACTGGGTGCTTATTTGATCCTAGGGTTCCTGGATGGTTCTTCCAAAGTTTCTGGTGAGGGTACTGTATGGGGTTGTTGGAGTGGGTGTGTAGAAAAAGGCTGGAATGAAGGGCATTCAGAAGGGGCCTGGGAGGGGTTTCTGTCAAGGTTCATGGAAGGGTTTTGATAGGTAGTTATCAGGTTCCTGGAAGGGTTTTGATAGGTAGTTATCAGGTCCCTGGAAGGGTTTTGATAGGTAGTTATCAGATTCCTGGATGGGGTATGGGTGGAGTTTTGAGGAGGTCTGAACAGTCACGATCACCTGTCAGAGGAGGTCCTGAGCTGGGTGAAGGTGCTCTGTAGCGAGGCTGCCTGGCACCACAGGGCCCTCACATGGGTCTGCTAACAACCCTGTCGAAAGGCACATGTCTGGGAAGGAGATGGGGCACGAGCAACAATCACACTAGCTCTATTGTTAACCCAAACAGATCGTACTGTACCTACACACAGTAACAAACACTATTCTCTTCCCTTGTATCAACAGATACATCATGAGTTGCTGTATCAACAGATACATCATGAGTTGCTGTATCAACAGATACATCATGAGTTGCTGTATCAACAGATACATCATGAGTTGCTGTATCAACAGATGCATCATGAGTTGCTGTATCAACAGATGCATCATGAGTTGCTGTATCAACAGATACATCATGAGTTGCTGTATCAACAGATACATCATGAGTTGCTGTATCAACAGATACATCATGAGTTGCTGTATCAACAGATACATCATGAGTTGCTGTATCAACAGATACATCATGAGTTGCTGTATCAACAGATGCAGCATGAGTTGCTGTATCAACAGATACATCATGAGTTGCTGTATCAACAGATACATCATGAGTTGCTGTATCAACAGATACATCATGAGTTGCTGTATCAACAGATGCATCATGAGTTGCTGTATCAACAGATACATCATGAGTTGCTGTATCAACAGATGCAGCATGAGTTGCTGTATCAACAGATACATCATGAGTTGCTGTATCAACAGATACATCATGAGTTGCTGTATCAACAGATGCAGCATGAGTTGCTGTATCAACAGATGCAGCATGAGTTGCTGTATCAACAGATGCAGCATGAGTTGCTGTATCAACAGATACATCATGAGTTGCTGTATCAACAGATACATCATGAGTTGTTGTATCAACAGATACATCATGAGTTGCTGTATCAACAGATGCATCATGAGTTGCTGTATCAACAGATGCATCATGAGTTGCTGTATCAACAGATACATCATGAGTTGTTGTATCAACAGATACATCATGAGTTGCTGTATCAACAGATACATCATGAGTTGCTGTATCAACAGATACATCATGAGTTGTTGTATCAACAGATGCATCATGAGTTGCTGTATCAACAGATGCATCATGAGTTGCTGTATCAACAGATACATCATGAGTTGCTGTATCAACAGATACATCATGAGTTGTTGTATCAACAGATACATCATGAGTTGCTGTATCAACAGATGCATCATGAGTTGTTGTATCAACAGATACATCATGAGTTGCTGTATCAACAGATACATCATGAGTTGCTGTATCAACAGATACATCATGAGTTGCTGTATCAACAGATACATCATGAGTTGCTGTATCAACAGATACATCATGAGTTGCTGTATCAACAGATACATCATGAGTTGTTGTATCAACAGATACATCATGAGTTGCTGTATCAACAGATGCAGCATGAGTTGCTCTATCAACAGATGCATCATGAGTTGTTGTATCAACAGATACATCATGAGTTGCTCTATCAACAGATGCATCATGAGTTGTTGTATCAACAGATACATCATGAGTTGCTGTATCAACAGATGCAGCATGAGTTGCTCTATCAACAGATGCATCATGAGTTGTTGTATCAACAGATACATCATGAGTTGCTCTATCAACAGATGCATCATGAGTTGTTGTATCAACAGATGCATCATGAGTTGTTGTATCAACAGATGCATCATGAGTTGCTGTATCAACAGATACATCATGAGTTGCTCTATCAACAGATGCATCATGAGTTGTTGTATCAACAGATACATCATGAGTTGCTCTATCAACAGATGCATCATGAGTTGTTGTATCAACAGATGCATCATGAGTTGTTGTATCAACAGATACATCATGAGTTGTTGTATCAACAGATACATCATGAGTTGTTGTATCAACAGATGCAGCATGAGTTGCTAGAGCGTGAGAGCGTTTGCACTGTGCAAAAATGTCTTGTTCATTTTTCAGCCTTTGGAATGTTTTCACAGAAAACAAAAAGTAAAAAAATCAAAACAAAGAATGAGAATGAATTGAGAAGTTACTCAATGTGTCCACAGAGAGGGATAAGAAGTTACTCAACGTGAGAGTCCACAGAGAGGGATAAGAAGTTACTCAACGTGTCCACAGAGAGGGATAAGAAGTTACTCAACGTGTCCACAGAGAGGGATAAGAAGTTACTCAACGTGTCCACAGAGAGGGATAAGAAGTTACTCAACGTGTCCACAGAGAGGGATAAGAAGTTACTCAACGTGAGAGTCCACAGAGAGGGATAAGAAGTTACTCAACGTGAGAGTCCACAGAGAGGGATAAGAAGTTACTCAACGTGAGAGTCCACAGAGAGGGATAAGAAGTTACTCAACGTGAGAGTCCACAGAGAGGGATAAGAAGTTACTCAACGTGAGAGTCCACAGAGAGGGATAAGAAGTTACTCAACGTGAGAGTCCACAGAGAGGGATAAGAAGTTACTCAACGTGAGAGTCCACAGAGAGGGATAAGAAGTTACTCAACGTGTCCACAGAGAGGGATAAGAAGTTACTCAACGTGAGAGTCCACAGAGAGGGATAAGAAGTTACTCAACGTGTCCACAGAGAGGGATAAGAAGTTACTCAACGTGTCCACAGAGAGGGATAAGAAGTTACTCAACGTGTCCACAGAGAGGGATAAGAAGTTACTCAACGTGAGAGTCCACAGAGAGGGATAAGAAGTTACTCAACGTGAGAGTCCACAGAGAGGGATAAGAAGTTACTCAACGTGAGAGTCCACAGAGAGGGATAAGAAGTTACTCAACGTGAGAGTCCACAGAGAGGGATAAGAAGTTACTCAACGTGAGAGTCCACAGAGAGGGATAAGAAGTTACTCAACGTGTCCACAGAGAGGGATAAGAAGTTACTCAACGTGAGAGTCCACAGAGAGGGATAAGAAGTTACTCAACGTGAGAGTCCACAGAGAGGGATAAGAAGTTACTCAACGTGAGAGTCCACAGAGAGGGATAAGAAGTTACTCAACGTGAGAGTCCACAGAGAGGGATAAGAAGTTACTCAACGTGAGAGTCCACAGAGAGGGATAAGAAGTTACTCAATGTGAGAGTCCACAGAGAGGGATAAGAAGTTACTGAATGTGAGAGTCCACAGAGAGGGATAAGAAGTTACACAACGTGAGAGTCCACAGAGAGGGATAAGAAGTTACTCAACGTGTCCACAGAGAGGGATAAGAAGTTACTCAACGTGAGAGTCCACAGAGAGGGATAAGAAGTTACTCAACGTGAGAGTCCACAGAGAGGGATAAGAAGTTACTCAACGTGAGAGTCCACAGAGAGGGATAAGAAGTTACTGAATGTGAGAGTCCACAGAGAGGGATAAGAAGTTACTCAACGTGAGAGTCCACAGAGAGGGATAAGAAGTTACTCAACGTGAGAGTCCACAGAGAGGGAAAAGAAGTTACTCAACGTGAGAGTCCACAGAGAGGGATAAGAAGTTACTGAATGTGTCCACAGAGAGGGATAAGAAGTTACTCAATGTGTCCACAGAGAGGGATAAGAAGTTACTCAACGTGAGAGTCCACAGAGAGGGATAAGAAGTTACTCAACGTGAGAGTCCACAGAGAGGGATAAGAAGTTACTCAACGTGAGAGTCCACAGAGAGGGATAAGAAGTTACTCAACGTGAGAGTCCACAGAGAGGGATAAGAAGTTACTCAACGTGAGAGTCCACAGAGAGGGATAAGAAGTTACTCAACGTGAGAGTCCACAGAGAGGGATAAGAAGTTACTCAACGTGAGAGTCCACAGAGAGGGATAAGAAGTTACTCAACGTGAGAGTCCACAGAGAGGGATAAGAAGTTACTCAACGTGTCCACAGAGAGGGATAAGAAGTTACTCAACGTGAGAGTCCACAGAGAGGGATAAGAAATTACTCAACGTGAGAGTCCACAGAGAGGGATAAGAAGTTACTCAACGTGAGAGTCCACAGAGAGGGATAAGAAGTTACTCAACGTGAGAGTCCACAGAGAGGGATAAGAAGTTACTCAACGTGTCCACAGAGAGGGATAAGAAGTTACTCAACGTGAGAGTCCACAGAGAGGGATAAGAAGTTACTCAACGTGAGAGTCCACAGAGAGGGATAAGAAGTTACTCAACGTGAGAGTCCACAGAGAGGGATAAGAAGTTACTCAACGTGAGAGTCCACAGAGAGGGATAAGAAGTTACTCAACGTGAGAGTCCACAGAGAGGGATAAGAAGTTACTCAATGTGAGAGTCCACAGAGAGGGATAAGAAGTTACTGAATGTGAGAGTCCACAGAGAGGGATAAGAAGTTACTGAATGTGAGAGTCCACAGAGAGGGATAAGAAGTTACACAACGTGAGAGTCCACAGAGAGGGATAAGAAGTTACTCAACGTGTCCACAGAGAGGGATAAGAAGTTACTCAACGTGAGAGTCCACAGAGAGGGATAAGAAGTTACTCAACGTGAGAGTCCACAGAGAGGGATAAGAAGTTACTCAACGTGAGAGTCCACAGAGAGGGATAAGAAGTTACTGAATGTGAGAGTCCACAGAGAGGGATAAGAAGTTACTCAACGTGAGAGTCCACAGAGAGGGATAAGAAGTTACTCAACGTGAGAGTCCACAGAGAGGGAAAAGAAGTTACTCAACGTGAGAGTCCACAGAGAGGGATAAGAAGTTACTGAATGTGAGAGTCCACAGAGAGGGATAAGAAGTTACTCAACGTGAGAGTCCACAGAGAGGGATAAGAAGTTACTCAACGTGAGAGTCCACAGAGAGGGATAAGAAGTTACACAACGTGAGAGTCCACAGAGAGGGATAAGAAGTTACTCAACGTGTCCACAGAGAGGGATAAGAAGTTACTCAACGTGAGAGTCCACAGAGAGGGATAAGAAGTTACTCAACGTGAGAGTCCACAGAGAGGGATAAGAAGTTACTCAACGTGAGAGTCCACAGAGAGGGATAAGAAGTTACTCAACGTGAGAGTCCACAGAGAGGGATAAGAAGTTATTCAACGTGAGAGTCCACAGAGAGGGATAAGAAGTTACTCAACGTGTCCACAGAGAGGGATAAGAAGTTACTCAACGTGTCCACAGAGAGGGATAAGAAGTTACTCAACGTGTCCACAGAGAGGGATAAGAAGTTACTCAACGTGTCCACAGAGAGGGATAAGAAGTTACTCAACGTGAGAGTCCACAGAGAGGGATAAGAAGTTACTCAACGTGAGAGTCCACAGAGAGGGATAAGAAGTTACTCAACGTGAGAGTCCACAGAGAGGGATAAGAAGTTACTCAACGTGAGAGTCCACAGAGAGGGATAAGAAGTTACTCAACGTGAGAGTCCACAGAGAGGGATAAGAAGTTACTCAACGTGAGAGTCCACAGAGAGGGATAAGAAGTTACTCAACGTGAGAGTCCACAGAGAGGGATAAGAAGTTACTCAACGTGTCCACAGAGAGGGATAAGAAGTTACTCAACGTGAGAGTCCACAGAGAGGGATAAGAAGTTACTCAACGTGTCCACAGAGAGGGATAAGAAGTTACTCAACGTGTCCACAGAGAGGGATAAGAAGTTACTCAACGTGTCCACAGAGAGGGATAAGAAGTTACTCAACGTGAGAGTCCACAGAGAGGGATAAGAAGTTACTCAACGTGAGAGTCCACAGAGAGGGATAAGAAGTTACTCAACGTGAGAGTCCACAGAGAGGGATAAGAAGTTACTCAACGTGAGAGTCCACAGAGAGGGATAAGAAGTTACTCAACGTGAGAGTCCACAGAGAGGGATAAGAAGTTACTCAACGTGTCCACAGAGAGGGATAAGAAGTTACTCAACGTGAGAGTCCACAGAGAGGGATAAGAAGTTACTCAACGTGAGAGTCCACAGAGAGGGATAAGAAGTTACTCAACGTGAGAGTCCACAGAGAGGGATAAGAAGTTACTCAACGTGAGAGTCCACAGAGAGGGATAAGAAGTTACTCAACGTGAGAGTCCACAGAGAGGGATAAGAAGTTACTCAATGTGAGAGTCCACAGAGAGGGATAAGAAGTTACTGAATGTGAGAGTCCACAGAGAGGGATAAGAAGTTACTGAATGTGAGAGTCCACAGAGAGGGATAAGAAGTTACACAACGTGAGAGTCCACAGAGAGGGATAAGAAGTTACTCAACGTGTCCACAGAGAGGGATAAGAAGTTACTCAACGTGAGAGTCCACAGAGAGGGATAAGAAGTTACTCAACGTGAGAGTCCACAGAGAGGGATAAGAAGTTACTCAATGTGAGAGTCCACAGAGAGGGATAAGAAGTTACTGAATGTGAGAGTCCACAGAGAGGGATAAGAAGTTACTCAACGTGAGAGTCCACAGAGAGGGATAAGAAGTTACTCAACGTGAGAGTCCACAGAGAGGGAAAAGAAGTTACTCAACGTGAGAGTCCACAGAGAGGGATAAGAAGTTACTGAATGTGTCCACAGAGAGGGATAAGAAGTTACTCAATGTGTCCACAGAGAGGGATAAGAAGTTACTCAACGTGAGAGTCCACAGAGAGGGATAAGAAGTTACTCAACGTGAGAGTCCACAGAGAGGGATAAGAAGTTACTCAACGTGAGAGTCCACAGAGAGGGATAAGAAGTTACTCAACGTGAGAGTCCACAGAGAGGGATAAGAAGTTACTCAACGTGAGAGTCCACAGAGAGGGATAAGAAGTTACTCAACGTGAGAGTCCACAGAGAGGGATAAGAAGTTACTCAACGTGTCCACAGAGAGGGATAAGAAGTTACTCAACGTGAGAGTCCACAGAGAGGGATAAGAAGTTACTCAACGTGAGAGTCCACAGAGAGGGATAAGAAGTTACTCAACGTGAGAGTCCACAGAGAGGGATAAGAAGTTACTCAACGTGAGAGTCCACAGAGAGGGATAAGAAGTTACTCAACGTGAGAGTCCACAGAGAGGGATAAGAAGTTACTCAACGTGTCCACAGAGAGGGATAAGAAGTTACTCAACGTGAGAGTCCACAGAGAGGGATAAGAAGTTACTCAACGTGAGAGTCCACAGAGAGGGATAAGAAGTTACTCAACGTGAGAGTCCACAGAGAGGGATAAGAAGTTACTCAACGTGAGAGTCCACAGAGAGGGATAAGAAGTTACTCAACGTGAGAGTCCACAGAGAGGGATAAGAAGTTACTCAATGTGAGAGTCCACAGAGAGGGATAAGAAGTTACTGAATGTGAGAGTCCACAGAGAGGGATAAGAAGTTACTGAATGTGAGAGTCCACAGAGAGGGATAAGAAGTTACTCAACGTGTCCACAGAGAGGGATAAGAAGTTACTCAACGTGAGAGTCCACAGAGAGGGATAAGAAGTTACTCAACGTGAGAGTCCACAGAGAGGGATAAGAAGTTACTCAACGTGAGAGTCCACAGAGAGGGATAAGAAGTTACTGAATGTGAGAGTCCACAGAGAGGGATAAGAAGTTACTCAACGTGAGAGTCCACAGAGAGGGATAAGAAGTTACTCAACGTGAGAGTCCACAGAGAGGGAAAAGAAGTTACTCAACGTGAGAGTCCACAGAGAGGGATAAGAAGTTACTGAATGTGAGAGTCCACAGAGAGGGATAAGAAGTTACTCAACGTGAGAGTCCACAGAGAGGGATAAGAAGTTACTCAACGTGAGAGTCCACAGAGAGGGATAAGAAGTTACACAACGTGAGAGTCCACAGAGAGGGATAAGAAGTTACTCAACGTGTCCACAGAGAGGGATAAGAAGTTACTCAACGTGAGAGTCCACAGAGAGGGATAAGAAGTTACTCAACGTGAGAGTCCACAGAGAGGGATAAGAAGTTACTCAACGTGTCCACAGAGAGGGATAAGAAGTTACTCAACGTGAGAGTCCACAGAGAGGGATAAGAAGTTACTCAACGTGAGAGTCCACAGAGAGGGATAAGAAGTTACTCAACGTGAGAGTCCACAGAGAGGGATAAGAAGTTACTCAACGTGTCCACAGAGAGGGATAAGAAGTTACTCAACGTGAGAGTCCACAGAGAGGGATAAGAAGTTACTCAACGTGAGAGTCCACAGAGAGGGATAAGAAGTTACTCAACGTGAGAGTCCACAGAGAGGGATAAGAAGTTACTCAACGTGAGAGTCCACAGAGAGGGATAAGAAGTTACTCAACGTGAGAGTCCACAGAGAGGGATAAGAAGTTACTCAACGTGTCCACAGAGAGGGATAAGAAGTTACTCAACGTGAGAGTCCACAGAGAGGGATAAGAAGTTACTCAACGTGAGAGTCCACAGAGAGGGATAAGAAGTTACTCAACGTGAGAGTCCACAGAGAGGGATAAGAAGTTACTCAACGTGAGAGTCCACAGAGAGGGATAAGAAGTTACTCAATGTGAGAGTCCACAGAGAGGGATAAGAAGTTACTCAATGTGAGAGTCCACAGAGAGGGATAAGAAGTTACTGAATGTGAGAGTCCACAGAGAGGGATAAGAAGTTACTGAATGTGAGAGTCCACAGAGAGGGATAAGAAGTTACACAACGTGAGAGTCCACAGAGAGGGATAAGAAGTTACTCAACGTGTCCACAGAGAGGGATAAGAAGTTACTCAACGTGAGAGTCCACAGAGAGGGATAAGAAGTTACTCAACGTGAGAGTCCACAGAGAGGGATAAGAAGTTACTCAACGTGAGAGTCCACAGAGAGGGATAAGAAGTTACTGAATGTGAGAGTCCACAGAGAGGGATAAGAAGTTACTCAACGTGAGAGTCCACAGAGAGGGATAAGAAGTTACTCAACGTGAGAGTCCACAGAGAGGGAAAAGAAGTTACTCAACGTGAGAGTCCACAGAGAGGGATAAGAAGTTACTGAATGTGAGAGTCCACAGAGAGGGATAAGAAGTTACTCAACGTGAGAGTCCACAGAGAGGGATAAGAAGTTACTCAACGTGAGAGTCCACAGAGAGGGATAAGAAGTTACACAACGTGAGAGTCCACAGAGAGGGATAAGAAGTTACTCAACGTGTCCACAGAGAGGGATAAGAAGTTACTCAACGTGAGAGTCCACAGAGAGGGATAAGAAGTTACTCAACGTGAGAGTCCACAGAGAGGGATAAGAAGTTACTCAACGTGAGAGTCCACAGAGAGGGATAAGAAGTTACTCAACGTGAGAGTCCACAGAGAGGGATAAGAAGTTATTCAACGTGAGAGTCCACAGAGAGGGATAAGAGGTTGTTCTCCCTGGTTCTCCCATAGTTCCATTTGCTTCTACACTGGTTCTCCCTAGTTCTTTCTGGTTCTTCTTAGTTCTCCCTGGTACTCCCCTGGAACTATCTTCATCTTTCAGTTCTCATCTCTTGTTCTTTGTGCAGTCAAGCATCATTCAGCTCCAAGTCTTTGATGGAGCTGCGAAAGGCTCTCCGTCAGACCCTGATTGGCTGGGCCAGCCTGTTCCCAGCTGCTCTCTGAGCAGAGTAATTCACCTGGCTAAGACCGGCAAACCTGGGGGAACACAGGAACACATGACCTCCAACCTGCTTCCCAAATGGCACCCTATTCCCTACAGAGTGCACCACTTTCTCCACTGTTTGATGTGTTTGATGCCATTCCATTGATTCCATTCCATTGATTCCATTCCATTGATTCCATTCAAGCCATTACAATACACCCGATCTCCAAAAGCTCCTCCCACCAACCTCCACTGGTGTAATGGGCCCTGGTCAAAAGTAGTGCACTATGTAGGGAATAGGGTGCCAATTTGGGATGCAAGCCCTTGTTACTACATGGCACAAAAAAAAGATGGCCAGCAATCACAAAGCACTGATGAGGCTGAGAAAGGCTTGAGGGCCATAACATGTGCATCATGATTCTTCGTTATCTACCAGTGCTTTTCCATAACAGTCAAGTAACTCATGGTATATAGCCTAGCTACTGTACATAGCCTAGCTACTGTTTATAGCCTAGCTACTGTATATAGCCTAGCTATTGTATATAGCCTCGCTACTGTATATAGCCTAGATACTGTATATAGCCTAGCTATTGTATATAGCCTAGCCACTGTATTTAGCCTAGGTACTGTATATAGCCTCGCTACTGTATATAGCCTAGCTACTGTATATTGCCTAGCTACTGTATATAGCCTAGCTATCGTATATAGCCTCGCTACTGTATATAGTCTTACAATTTCATTGTAAGGTCTACTACACCTGTTGTATTCAGCATTTCACTGTGAGGTCTACTACACCTGTTGTATTCGGCATTTCACTGTGAGGTCTACTACACCTGTTGTATTCAGCATTTCACTGTGAGGTCTACTACACCTGTTGTATTCGGCGCACGTGACAAGTAAACTTTGATTTGATTTTTTACTACAGGTTGGCGCCCCCCCTTTTGTGTGCCGTGGCGGAGAACTTAGTGGGCTATTCTCTGCCTTGTCTCAGGATGGTAAGTTGGTGGTTGAAGATATATCTCTAGTGGTATGGGGGCTGTGCTTTGGCAAAGTGGGTGGGGTTATATCCTGCCTGTTTGGCCCTGTCCGTGGGTATCATCAGATGGGGCCACAGTGTCTCCTGAACCCTCCTGTCTCAGCCTCCAGTATTTATTCTGCAGTAGTTTATGTGTCGGGGGGCTAGGGTCAGTCTGTTTTATCTGGAGTATTTATCCTGTCTTATCCGGTGTCCTGTGTGAATTTATGTATGCTCTCTCTAATTCTCTTTTTCTCTCTTTCTTTCTCTGTCTCGGAGGACCTGAGCCCTAGGACCATGCCTCAGGACTACCTGGCATGATGACTCCTTGCTGTCCCCAGTCCACCTGGCCGTGCTGCTGCTCCAGTTTCAAATGTTCTGCCTGCCGCTATGGAATCCTGACCTGTTCACCGGACGTGCTACCTGTCCCAGACATGCTGTTTTCAACTCTCTAGAGACAGCAGGAGCAGTACAGATACTCTGAATGATCGGCTATGAAAAGCCAACTGACATTTACTCCTGATGTGCTGACTTGCTGTACCCTCGTCAACTACTGTGATTATTATTATCTGACCCTGTTGGTCATCTATGAACATTTGAACATCTTGGCCAATGTTCTGTTATAATCTCCACCCGGCACAGCCAGAAGAGGACTGGCCACCCCACATAGCCTGGTTCCTCTCTAGGTTTCTTCCTAGGTTCTGGCCTTTCTAGGGAGTTTTTCATAGCCACCGTGCTTCTACACCTGCATTGCTTGCTGTTTGGGGTTTTAGGCTGGGTTTCTGTACAGCACTTTGAGATATCAGCTGATGTAAGAAGGGCTTTGTAAATACATTTGATTTGATTGATTAACTTGTCTTGCCAATGTTACATGGGGATCAGTTACCCCTCTCTCCCCCTCTACCCCCTCTCCTCTGTCACCCTCTCCCCCCCATCTACTACCTCTCCTCTGTCACCCTCTCCCCCCTCTCTCCCACCTCTACCACCTCTCCTCTGTCACCCTCTCCCCCCTCTCTCCCCCTCTCTCCCCCCTCTACCACCTCTCCTCTGTCACCCTCTCCCCCTCTCTCTCCCTCTCTCCCCCCTCTACCCCCTCTCCTCTGTCACCCTCTCCCCCCTCTCTCCCCCCTCTACCCCCTCTCCTCTGTCACCCTCTCCCCCCTCTCTCCCCCTCTCTCCCCCCTCTACCACCTCTCCTCTGTCACCCTCTCCTCCTCTCTCTCCCTCTCTCCCCCCTCTCCCCCCTCTCCTCTGTCACCCTCTCCCCCCTCTCTCCCCCCTCTACCCCCTCTCCTCTGTCACCCTCTCCCCCCCTCTCTCCCCCCCTCTCCTCTTCCTGATATGCCCTTAAGTCTGCTGTCATGCTGTCAAATGAGCAAGAGCTGGTCTGCCTCCCATTGGTACTGATAAAAGCAATACACTTACACAGTTACTTGGGTGCAATTTGGGAGGCAGCTTTGGTTTGGCTCCCTGCACAGTGCTAAACCGCTCCCCTCAGATAGCTTTAGGACACGGAGAGAAACACAGTGATTTGGCCCACTTTGCCATGACACACAGGGCGTAGAGCGTGAGAATGATGTAAACATTTCTGTAAATGACTCTAGGAGCTAACTCAATCTGGTAGGAATTAGGACAGAGTCGACATAACAGTGTCACGCGTGTTCTGATGTGTACGCGTTTGCTGGGTGGATCACAGGCAGGGATGGAATAGCTGGTAAATGTAGGAGTGATATAGCGAGTTTGGGTGCGTAAACAGCAGGGGTTGAGGGAGGGAGGAGGAGGAGGGGGGGAGGAGGAGGAGGGGTTGAGGGATTGAGGAGGAGGGGGGAGGAGGAGGAGGAGGAGGGGAGAGTCAGGGTTGCGTTTGTTAGTGTTTGGTTGACAGGTGATGCTGCCAACTTGGCCATTGATGGAGTTTGGGTGGGGGACAGCAGGGTATTAGGAGGGAGGGAGGGAGGGGGGAGTGAGGGAGGGAGGGAGGTGTTAGTGGTTGGTTGACAGGTGACTGTGCCAACTTGGTTCTCGCAACCATGAAATAACAAAGACAAGCTCAACTTTGACTAAATTCTGTTGATAAGTCTTTGGATGCTGTAGCCCATATAAACAGTAGCGAGGCTATATACAGTAGCTAGGCTATATACAGTAGCTAGACTATATACAGTAGCTAGGCTATATACAGTAGCTAGGCTATATACAGTAGCTAGGCTATATACAGTAGAGAGGCTATAAACAGTAGCTAGGCTATATACAGTAGCTAGGCTATATACAGTAGCTAGGCTATATACAGTAGCGAGGCTATATACAGTAGCTAGGCTATATACAGTAGCTAGGCTATATACAGTAGCTAGACTATATACAGTAGCGAGGCTATAAACAGTAGCTAGGCTATATACAGTAGAGAGGCTATAAACAGTAGCTAGGCTATATACAGTAGCTAGGCTATATACAGTAGCGAGGCTATATACAGTAGCTAGGCTATATACAGTAGCGAGTCTGTACAGGGCTTTCCACCTACAGTAGGCCTCACGGACGAGCTCTCTGCATAGGCTTGGTAACTAACTACACAGTAGACCTCACGACAAAGCTACACGCAGAGCCTTCATAACTAACTAACATAGGCCTCACGGACGAGCTCCGTGCAGAGGCTTGGTAACTAACTACACATTAGACCTCACGACAAAGCTCCACGCAGAGCCTTCATAACTAACTAACATAGGCCTCACGGACGAGCTCCGTGCAGAGGCTTGGTAACTAACTACACATTAGACCTCACGACAAAGCTCCACGCAGAGCCTTCATAACTAACTAACATAGGCCTCACGGACGAGCTCCGTGCAGAGGCTTGGTAACTAACTACACATTAGACCTCACGACAAAAGCTCCACGCAGAGCCTTCATAACTAACTAACATAGGCCTCACGGACGAGCTCCGTGCAGAGGCTTGGTAACTAACTACACAGTAGACCTCACGACAAAGCTCCACGCAGAGCCTTCATAACTAACTAACATAGGCCTCACGGACGAGCTCCGTGCAGAGGCTTGGTAACTAACTACACATTAGACCTCACGACAAAGCTCCACGCAGAGCCTTCATAACTAACTAACATAGGCCTCACGGACGAGCTTCGTGCAGAGGCTTGGTAACTAACTACACAGTAGACCTCACGACAAAGCTCCACGCAGAGCCTTCATAACTAACTAACATGGGCCTCACGGTGGAGCTCCATGCACAGGTTGCTATACAAGTGATGGGGCCTTGGCAAGCGAAGCGTCTGTCTTAACCAATTCAATTAGAGCTGCTTGGCTCTAAACATTTCGGTTGTTTAAAGGCTGGCGTCAGGTGTAGGGGTCAGTGGGCCCAGGGCCCCCGCTCAATGTGAGGCACCGTTAAAGAGCTCTTAACCAACAGGGCCGAGATAATTAACTTGGATTGCGAAAGGATCTGCCGTACCGAGGCTATCCTCCCTCCACCACTCCTCTCCTTCTCCTTGCCTCCTCTCCTCCTCTCCTTCTCCTTGCCTCCTCTCCTCCTCTCCTTCTACTTGCCTCCTCTCCTCCTCTCCTCCTCTCCTCCTTGCCTCCTCTCCTCCTCTCCTCCTCTCCTTCTCCTTCCCTCCTCTCCTCTCCTCCTCTCCTTCTCCTTGCCTCCTCTCCTCTCCTCCTCTCCTCCTCTCCTTGCCTCCTCTCCTCCTCTCCTCCTCTCCTCCTCTCCTCCTTGCCTCCTCTCCTCCTCTCCTCCTCTCCTCCTTTCCTCCTCTCCTCCTCTCCTCCTCTCCTCCTCTCCTCCTTGCCTCCTCTCCTCCTCTCCTCCTCTCCTCCTCTCCTCCTTGCCTCCTCTCCTCCTCTCCTCCTTGCCTCCTCTCCTCCTCTCCTCCTTGCCTCCTCTCCTCTCATCCTCCTCTCAGCTTGGGCATGGGAAAAACAATCGGAAAGCTGAGAGATCCACCGGGATATTATCTCTCTCTCTCTTTCTCTCTAAACACTTCTCAGCTGCTTTGGTGTTCTTTGTTTCTCTCAATGATGAGAAACAAAAAAGAAAGAAAGAAAGAAAGAATGAAAGAGAGAGAGAAAGAGAGAATGAGAGAAAGAAAGAGAGAATGAGAGAAAGAAAGAGAGAATGAGAGAAAGAAAGAGAGAATGAGAGAAAGAAAGAGAGAAAGAAAGAGAAAGAGAAAGAGAAAGAAAGAGAGAAAGAAAGAAAGAAAGAAAGAGAGAATGAGAGAAAGAAAGAGAGAATGAGAGAAAGAAAGAGAGAAAGAAAGAAAGAAAGAAAGAGAGAATGAGAGAAAGAAAGAGAGAATGAGAGAGAAAGAAAGAGAAAGAGAAAGAAAGAAAGAAAGAGAGAAAGAAAGAAAGAAAGAAAGAGAGAATGAGAGAAAGAAAGAGAGAATGAGAGAAAGAAAGAGAGAAAGAGAGAAAGAAAGAGAGAAAGAAAGAGAAAGAAAGAAAGAGAGAAAGAAAGAAAGAAAGAGAGAATGAGAGAAAGAAAGAGAGAATGAGAGAGAAAGAAAGAGAAAGAGAAAGAAAGAAAGAAAGAGAGAAAGAAAGAAAGAAAGAAAGAAAGAGAGAATGAGAGAAAGAAAGAGAGAATGAGAGAGAAAGAAAGAGAAAGAGAAAGAAAGAAAGAAAGAGAGAGAAAGAAAGAAAGAAAGAAAGAAAGAGAGAATGAGAGAAAGAAAGAGAGAATGAGAGAAAGAAAGAGAGAATGAGAGAAAGAAAGAGAGAATGAGAGAAAGAAAGAGAGAAAGAAAGAGAAAGAAAGAAAGAAAGAAAGAAAGAAAGAGAGAATGAGAGAAAGAAAGAGAGAATGAGAGAGAAAGAAAGAGAAAGAGAAAGAAAGAAAGAAAGAGAGAAAGAAAGAAAGAAAGAAAGAAAGAGAGAATGAGAGAAAGAAAGAGAGAATGAGAGAAAGAAAGAGAGAATGAGAGAAAGAAAGAGAGAATGAGAGAAAGAAAGAGAGAAAGAAAGAGAAAGAAAGAAAGAAAGAGAGAAAGAAAGAAAGAAAGAAAGAAAGAGAGAATGAGAGAAAGAAAGAGAGAATGAGAGAAAGAAAGAGAGAAAGAAAGAGAAAGAGAAAGAAAGAAAGAAAGAGAGAAAGAAAAGAAAGAAAGAGAAAATGAGAGAAAGAAAGAGAGAATGAGAGAGAAAGAAAGAGAAAGAGAAAGAAAGAAAGAAAGAGAGAATGAGAGAAAGAAAGAGAGAATGAGAGAAAGAAAGAGAGAATGAGAGAAAGAAAGAGAGAAAGAAAGAAAGAAAGAAAGAGAGAATGAGAGAAAGAAAGAGAGAATGAGAGAGAAAGAAAGAGAAAGAGAAAGAAAGAAAGAAAGAGAGAAAGAAAGAAAGAAAGAAAGAAAGAGAGAATGAGAGAAAGAAAGAGAGAATGAGAGAAAGAAAGAGAGAAAGAGAGAAAGAAAGAGAGAAAGAAAGAGAGAAAGAAAGAGAGAGAAAGAAAGAGAGAAAGAGAGAAACAGGAGCAGAGTTTCAAGGGGCTTATCGTTCTCATTTCAATGAATGTTTTTGCTCTGCGTTTCATATCCAAGTCAGAGACTGCCTGCTGGTTGAGGCTGTTCTGGCGCATTATTTCACATGACTTTCCCTGAGGCCCCTGTGTTTCTGGCCTTTCACAGTCACTGTAAAACCTCCTCCAGCAGATCCTGGGATCGTGGTAACAGGCAACTCTGTAGTAGCCTGGTCACACATCTGTTCGTGCTGTCTTGCCAACTTGTCTTACCAAAACAGATCTGAAAACAGGGGGCTCGTTTCAAGAAAATTGTTACCTGTGAGAAGCGATTTGTGTTGAGCAATAGTTTTTTTTTTGAGTGCCCCGAGCTAGCTCGGCTGAACCTTCCTCTACTGCTCTGCTGAACCTTCCTCTACTGCTCTGCTGAACCTTCCTCTACTGCTCTGCTGAACCTTCCTCTACTGCTCTGCTGAACCTTCCTCTACTGCTCTGTAGAACCTCCCTCTACTGCTCTGTAGAACCTGCCTCTACTGCTCTGTAGAACCTCCCTCTACTGCTCTGCAGAACCTCCCTATGCTGCTCTGTAGAACCTCCCTCTACTGCTCTGTAGAACCTCCCTATGCTGCTCTGTAGAACCTCCCTCTACTGCTCTGTAGAACCTGCCTCTACTGCTCTGTAGAACCTCCCTCTACTGCTCTGTAGAACCTGCCTCTACTGCTCTGTAGAACCTCCCTCTACTGCTCTGCAGAACCCCCCTATGCTGCTCTGTAGAACCTCCCTCTACTGCTCTGTAGAACCTCCCTATGCTGCTCTGTAGAACCTCCCTCTACTGCTCTGTAGAACCTTCCTCTACTGCTCTGTAGAACCTCCCTATGCTGCTCTGTAGAACCTCCCTATGCTGCTCTTCCTCCAGTGAGGCCAGTTTCCTCTGTATAGTCATGCTGTTCTGCTGACGAGTCCAGACGGGCCTTCGGCACTGACTCACCCTGACACTAGGTGTAACCTCAGAAAAAGGGGTTCTCAATTGGTGGGGTTCTCAAAGGGTGCTTCCAATATAGACTAGTCAAAATACCCTTTATGGATCAAGGTATCAGCCATTGTCATTCGAACTCGCCAGGAGCCATATGTCTTACAAACTGTGGAAATTGTCGGTTAAAATTGAGAATTTGCTCATCCGCATAACACTAGTTCCTAAGTTCTGAAAATCCCTCCACTCTCCCATGACTACCGTTGCTACGAAACACCAGCAGACTGACCCAGTGGCTAGTGGCTACTACTGTAAACCATGCTCCATCAGACTGACCCAGTGGCTACTACTGTAAACCATGCTCCAACAGACTGACCCAGTGGCTACTACTGTAAACCATGCTCCATCAGACTGACCCAGTGGCTACTACTGTAAACCATGCTCCATCAGACTGACCCAGTGGCTACTACTGTAAACAGTTGAGCTAACGTAGGCTTATGTGATTATCATGAGGTTGTAAGTAACAAGATATTTTCATAGAATATTTAGACATGTCTGATACTGGCAGAACGCTTAAATTCTTGTTAATCTAACCACACTGTCCAATGTACAGTAGTGATTACAGTGAAAGAACACCATGCTATTGTTTGAGGAGAGTGCACAGTTATATGAACTTGAAAATGTATCAATAAACCAAGACATTTGGGCAGTCTTGATACAATATTTTGAACAAATATAGTGGCCAAAATCAAAATAATTGCGTCTAACCTGGAACAGTACATTATGGCCTTTCTCTTGCAATTCCAAAAAGATGAAGAAATAAATCAAATAAACGCATGTTTTTTCTTTGTATTACCTTTAAACAAATCTAATGTGTTATATTCTCCTACATTCATTTAACATTTCCACAAACTTCAAAGTGTTTCCTTTCAAATGGTATCAAGAATATGCATATCCTTACTTCAGGTCCTGAGCTACAGGCAGTTAGATTTGGGTCCTGAGCTACAGGAAGTTAGATTTAGGTTTGTTATTTTAGGTCCTGAGCTACAGGCAGTTCGATTTGGGTATGTCATTTTAAGTCCTGAGCTACAGGAAGTTAGATTTGGGTATGTTATTTTAAGTCCTGAGCTACAGGAAGTTAGATTTGGGTCCTGAGCTACAGGAAGTTAGATTTGGGTATGTCATTTTAGGTCCTGAGCTACAGGAAGTTAGATTTGGGTATGTCATTTTAGGTCCTGAGCTACAGGAAGTTAGATTTGGGTATGTCATTTTAGGTCCGGAGCTACAGGAAGTTAGATTTGGGTATGTTATTCTAGGAGGAAATGGAAAAAAAAGGGTCCGATCCTGAAGAATCATCACTAAGGACCAATAACAGATCATCATGAATGTTGGATAGTTACATTGAGTTTGCGTGTGTGTGTGTGTGTGTGTGTGTGTGTGTGTGTGTGTGTGTGTGTGTGTGTGTGTGTGTGTTGATCAGCCCATTCTCTGTGGTGTTAGATTCCCATTTCCATTCCAAAAATATCTGAAATCCCCCCTACTACCCTACACTACTCCTTTACTCCTCTACTCCTTTACTCCTCTACTCCCTCTACTCCTCTCCTCCCCCTATTACCCTACACTACACTACTCCTCTACTCCCTCTACTCCCTTTACTCCTCTACTCCCCCTACTACCCTACACTACACTACTCCTCTACTCCTCTACTCCTTTCCTCCTTTACTCCTCTACTCCTTTACTCCCTCTACTCCCCCTCTACTCCTCCTCTTCTCCTCTACTCCCCCCTCCTCCTCTACTCCTTTACTCCTCTACTCCCCCTCTACTCCTCTACTCCTTTACTCCCTCTACTCCCCCTCTACTCCTCCTCTTCTCCTCTACTCCCCCCTCCTCCTCTACTCCTTTACTCCTCTACTCCCCCTCTACTCCTCTACTCCTCTACTCCTCTACTCCCCCTCTACTCCTCTACTCCTCTACTCCTCTACTCCCCTCTACTCCTCTAATCCCCCTGTACTCCCTCTACCCCTTTACTCCTCTACTCCCCCTACTACCCTACTCCTCTACTCCCCCTACTACCCTACACTACACTACTCCTCAACTCCTCTACTCTCTCTACTCCTCTACTCACCCTCTACTCCTCTAGTCCTTTACTCCTCTACTCCTCAACTCCTCTACTCTCTCTACTCCTCTACTCCCCCTCTACTCCTCTACTCCTCTACTCCTCTACTCCCCCTCTACTCCTCTACTCCTCTACTCCTCTACTCCCCTCTACTCCTCTAATCCCCCTGTACTCCCTCTACCCCTTTACTCCTCTACTCCCCCTACTACCCTACACTACACTACTCCTCTACTCCTTTACTCCTCTACTCCCCCCTACTACCCTACACTACACTACTCCTCTACTCCTCTACTTCTCTACTCCTCTACTCCCTCTACTCCTCTACTCCCCCTCTACTCCTCTACCCCTTTACTCCTCTCCTCCCCCTACTACCCTACACTACACTACTCCTCTACTCCTTTACTCCTCTACTCCCCCCTACTACCCTACACTACACTACACCTCTACTCCTCTACTCCTTTACTCCTCTCCTCCCCCTACTACCCTACACTACACTACTCTTCTACTCCTCTACTTCTCTACTCCTCTACTCCCTCTACTCCTCTACTCCCCCTCTACTCCTCTACCCCTTTACTCCTCTACTCCCCCTACTACCCTACACTACACTACACCTCTACTCCTTTACTCCTCTACTCCTCTACTCCTTTACTCCCTCTACTCCCCCTCTACTCCTCCTCTTCTCCTCTACTCCCCCCTCCTCCTCTACTCCTTTACTCCTCTAGTCCTTTACTCCTCTACTCCTCAACTCCTCTACTCCCTCTACTCCCTCTACTCCTCTACTCCCCCTCTACTCCTCAACTCCTCTATTCCCTCTACTCCTCAACTCCTCTTCTCCCTCTACTCCTCTACTCCCCCTCTACTCCTCTAGTCCTTTACTCCTCTACTCCTCTACTCCTCTACTCCCCCTCTACTCCTCTACTCCCCCTCTACTCCTCTACTCCCCTGTACTCCTCTACTCCCCCTGTACTCCTCTACTTCTCTACTCCTCTACTCCTCTACTCCTCTACTCCCTCTACTCCTCCTCTACTCCTCTACTCCCCTGTACTCCTCTACTCCCCCTGTACTCCCTCTACTTCTCTACTCCTCTACTCCCTCTACTCCTCTACTCCTCCTCTCCTCCTCTACTCCCCCTGTACTCCCTCTACTCCTCAACTCCTCTACTCCCTCTACTCCCTCTACTCCCCCTCTACTCCTCTAGTGCTTTACTCCTCTACTCCTCTACTCCTCTACTCCCTCTACTCCTCTACTCCCCTCTACTCCTCTAATCCCCTGTACTCCCTCTACTTCTTTACTCCTCTACTCCCCCTGTACTCCCTCTACTCCTCTACTTCTTTACTCCTCTACTCCCCCTTTACTCCTCTACTCCCTCTACTCCTCTACTCCCTCTACTCCTCTACTCCCCCTCTACTCCTCTACTCCCCTTTACTCCTCTACTCCCCCTGTACTCCCTCTACTTATCTACCCCTTTACTCCTCTACTCCCCCTGTACTCCCTCTACTTCTCTACCCCTTTACTCCTCTACTCCCCCTCTACTCCTCTACTCCCCCTGTACTCCCTCTACTTCTCTACCCCTTTACTCCTCTACTCCCCCTGTACTCCCTCTACTTCTCTACCCCTTTACTCCTCTACTCCCCCTGTACTCCCTCTACTTCTCTACCCCTTTACTCCTCTACTCCCCCTTTACTCCTCTACTCCCCCTCTACTCCTCTACTCCCCCTGTACTCCCTCTACTTCTCTACCCCTTTACTCCTCTACTCCCGCTGTACTCCCTCTACTCCCCTCTACTCCTCTAATCCCCCTGTACTCCCTCTACTTCTCTACCCCTTTACTCCTCTACTCCCCCTGTACTCCCTCTACTTCTCTACCCCTTTACTCCTCTACTCCCCCTGTACTCCCTCTACTTCTCTACCCCTTTACTCCTCTACTCCCCCTGTACTCCCTCTACTCCCCTCTACTCCTCTACTCCCCCTGTACTCCCTCTACTCCCCCTCTACTCCTCTACCCCTTTACTCCTCTACTCCCCCTCTACTCCTCTACTCCCCTCTACTCCTCTAATCCCCCTGTACTCCCTCTACTTCTTTACTCCTCTACTCCCTCTACTCCTCTACTCCCCCTCTACTCCTCTACTCCCCTGTACTCCTCTACTCCCTCTACTCCTCTACTCCCCCTCTACTCCTCTACTCCCCCTCTACTCCTCTACACCCCCTCTACTCCTCTGCTCCCCCTCTACTCCTCTACTCCCCCTCTACTCCTCTACTCCCCCTCTACTCCTCTACTCCCCCTCTACTCCTCTACTCTCCCTCTACTCCTCAACTCCTCTACTCCCTCTACTCCTCTACTCCCCCTCTACTCCCTCTACTCCTCAACTCCTCTACTCCCCCTACTCCTCTACTCCCCCTCTACTCCCTCTACTCCTCAACTCCTCTACTCCCCCTACTCCTCTACTCCCTCTACTCCTCAACTCCTCTACTCCCTCTACTCCCCCTCTACTCCCTCTACTCCTCAACTCCTCTACTCCCCCTACTCCTCTACTCCCCCTCTACTCCCTCTACTCCTCAACTCCTCTACTCCCCCTCTACTCCCTCTACTCCTCAACTCCTCTACTCCCCCTCTACTCCCTCTACTCCTCAACTCCTCTACTCCCCCTACTCCTCTACTCCCCCTCTACTCCCTCTACTCCTCAACTCCTCTACTCCCCCTCTACTCCCTCTACTCCTCAACTCCTCTACTCCCCCTCTACTCCCTCTACTCCTCTACTCCCTCTACTCCTCTACTCCCTCTACTCCTCTTCTCCCCCTCTACTCCTCTACTCCCCTGTACTCCTCTACTCCCCCTCTACTCCCTCTACTCCTCAACTCCTCTACTCCCCCTCTACTCCTCTACCCCTTTACTCCTCTTCTCCCCCTCTACTCCTCTACTACTCCTCTACTCCCCCTCTACTCCCCTTACTCCTCTACTCCCCCTCTACTCCTCTACTCCCCCTACTCCTCTACTCTCCCTCTACTCCTCTACTCCCCTGTACTCCTCTACTCCCCCTCTACTCCCTCTACTCCTCAACTCCTCTACTCCCCCTCTACTCCTCTACCCCTTTACTCCTCTACTCCCCCTCTACTCCTCTACTCCCCCTCTACTCCTCTACTCCCCCTCTACTCCCCTTACTCCTCTACTCCCCCTCTACTCCTCTACTCCCCCCTACTCCTCTACTCTCCCTCTACTCCTCTACTCTCCCTCTACTCCTCTAGTCCTTTACTCCTCTACTCCCTCTACTCCCTCTACTCCTCTTCTCCCCCTCTACTCCTCTACTCCTCCTCTTCTCCTCTACTTCCCCCTCCTCCTCTCCTCCTATACTCCCCCTCTACTCCTCTAGTCCTTTACTCCTCTACTCCTCTACTCCTCAACTCCTCTACTCCCCCTCTACCCCTTTACTCCTCTACTCTCCCTCTACTCCTCTAGTCCTTTACTCCTCTACTCCTCAACTCCTCTACTCCCCCTACTCCTCTACTCTCCCTCTACTCTCCCTCTACTCCTCTAGTCCTTTACTCCTCTACTCCCTCTACTCCCTCTACTCCTCTTCTCCCCCTCTACTCCTCTTCTCCCCCTCTACTCCTCTACTCCTCCTCTTTTCCTCTACTCCCCCGCTACCCCTTTACGCCTCTACTCCCCCCTACTACCCTACACTACACTACTCCTCTACTCCTTTACTCCTCTACTCCTTTACTCCTCTACTCCTCTACTCCTTTACTCCCTCTACTCCCCCTCTACTCCTCCTCTTCTCCTCTACTCCCCCCTCCTCCTCTACTCCTTTACTCCTCTACTCCCCCTCTACTCCTCCTCTTCTCCTCTACTCCCCCCTCCTCCTCTACTCCTTTACTCCTCTACTCCTCAACTCCTCTACTCCCTCTACTCCCTCTACTCCTCTACTCCCCCTCTACTCCTCTAGTCCTTTACTCCTCTACTCCTCTACTCCCTCTACTCCTCTACTCCCCCTCTACTCCTCTACTCCCCTGTACTCCCTCTACTCCTCTACTCCTCTACTCCCTCTACTCCTCTACTCCTCCTCTCCTCCTCTACTCCCCTGTACTCCTCTACTCCCCCTGTACTCCCTGTACTCCTCTACTCCCCCTCTACTCCTCTACTCCCCCTCTACTCCCCCTACTCCTCTACTCCCCCTCTACTCCTCTACTCCCCCCTACTCCTCTACTCTCCCTCTACTCCTCTACTCCCCCTCTACTCCTCAAGTCCTTTACTCCTCTACTCCCCTGTACTCCTCTACTCCCCCTGTACTCCCTCTACTCCTCTACTCCTCTACTCCCTCTACTCCTCTACTCCTCCTCTCCTCCTCTACTCCCCTGTACTCCTCTACTCCCCTGTACTCCTCTACTCCCCCTGTACTCCCTTTACTCCTCTACTCCCCCTCTACTCCTCTACTCCCCCTCTACTCCCCCTACTCCTCTACTCCCCCTCTACTCCTCTACTCCCCCCTACTCCTCTACTCTCCCTCTACTCCTCTACTCTCCCTCTACTCCACTAGTCCTTTACTCCTCTACTCCCTCTACTCCCTCTACTCCCTCTACTCCTCTTCTCCCCCTCTACTCCTCTACTCCTCCTCTTCTCCTCTACTTCCCCCTCCTCCTCTCCTCCTATACTCCCCCTCTACTCCTCTAGTCCTTTACTCCTCTACTCCTCAACTCCTCTACTCCCCCGCTACCCCTTTACTCCTCTACTCTCCCTCTACTCCTCTAGTCCTTTACTCCTCTACTCCTCAACTCCTCTACTCCCCCCTACTCCTCTACTCTCCCTCTACTCCTCTACTCTCCCTCTACTCCTCTAGTCCTTTACTCCTCTACTCCCTCTACTCCTCTTCTCCCCCTCTACTCCTCTACTCCTCCTCTTCTCCTCTACTCCCCCGCTACCCCTTTACGCCTCTACTCCCCCCTACTACCCTACACTACACTACTCCTCTACTCCTTTACTCCTCTACTCCCCCTACTACCCTACACTACACTACTCCTCTACTCCCCCTCTACTCCCCCTACTACCCTACTCCTCTACTCCTCTACTCCCCCTCTACTCCCCCTCTACTCCTCTAATCCCCCCTACTCCTCTACTCTCCCTCTACTCCTCTACTCTCCCTCTACTCCTCTAGTCCTTTACTCCTCTACTCCCTCTACTCCCTCTACTCCTCTTCTCCCCCTCTACTCCTCTACTCCTCCTCTTCTCCTCTACTTCCCCCTCCTCCTCTCCTCCTATACTCCCCCTCTACTCCTCTAGTCCTTTACTCCTCTACTCCTCTACTCCCTCTACTCCTCTACTCCCCCTGTATTCCCTCCGCTCCTCTATTCCCCCTCTACTCCTCAACTCCTCTACTCCCCCTACTCCTCTACTCCCTCTACTCCTCTTCTCCCCCTCTACTCCTCTACTCCCTCTACTCCTCTACTCCCCCTGTATTCCCTCCGCTCCTCTACTCCCCTACTCCCCCTACTCCTCTACTCCCTCTACTCCTCTACTCCCTGTACTCCTCTCCTCCCCTCTACTCCCCCTACTCCCCCTCTACTCCTCTACTCCCCCTCTACTTGTTGGTATAACTCACCTTGTTGGTACAACTGACCTTGACTTTGTTGGTATGACTGACCTTGACCTTGTTGGTATAACTGACCTTGACTTTGTTGGTATAACTGACCTTGTTGGTATAATTGACCTTGTTTGTATATCTGACCTAGTTGGTATAACTTACCTTGACCTTGTTGGTATAACTGGCCTTGTTGGTATAACTGACCTTGACCTTGTTGGTATAACTGACCTTGACCTTGTTGGTATAACTGACCTTGTTGGTATAACTGACCTTGTTGGTATAACTGACCTTGTTGGTATAACCCACCTTGACCTTGTTGGTATAACTCACCTTGACCTTGTTGGTATAACTGACCTTGACCTTGTTGGTATAACTGACCTTGTTGGTATAACTGACCTAGTTGGTATAACTCACCTTGACCTTGTTGGTATAACTGACCTTGACCTTGTTGGTATAACTGACCTTGTTGGTATAACTCACCTTGATCTTGTTGGTATAACTGACCTTGTTGGTATAACTGACCTTGACCTTGTTGGTATAACTGACCTTGTTGGTATAACTCACCTTGACCTTGTTGGTATAACTGACCTTGTTGGTATAACTGACCTTGTTGGTATAACTCACCTTGACCTTGTTGGTATAACTGACCTTGTTGGTATAACTCACCTTGACCTTGTTGGTATAACTGACCTTGTTGGTATAACTAACCTTGACCTTGTTGGTATAACTCACCTTGTTGGTATAACTCACCTTGACCTTGTTGGTATAACTGACCTTGTTGGTATAACTAACCTTGACCTTGTTGGTATAACTCACCTTGTTGGTATAACTCACCTTGACCTTGTTGGTATAACTGACCTTGTTGGTATAACTAACCTTGACCTTGTTGGTATAACTCACCTTGTTGGTATAACTCACCTTGTTGGTATAACTCACCTTGACCTTGTTGGTATAACTGACCTTGTTGGTATAACTCACCTTGACCTTGTTGGTATAACTGACCTAGTTGGTATAACTGACCTTGTTGGTATAACTGACCTTGTTGGTATAACTCACCTTGACCTTGTTGGTATAACTGACCGTGTCTGTATACCTCACCTTGTTGGTATAACTGACCTTGTTGGTATATCTGACCTAGTTGGTATAACTCACCTTGACCTTGTTGGTATAACTGACCTTGTTGGTATATCTGACCTAGTTGGTATAACTCACCTTGACCTAGTTGGTATAACTGACCATGACTGTCCACCTGTCTGCCACGACTGTTCCCCTGTCTGCCATGACTGTCCCCCTGTCTGCCATGACTGTCCACCTGTCTGCCACGACTGTCCACCTGTCTGCCACGACTGTCCTCCTGTCTGCCATGACTGTCCACCTGTCTGCCACGACTGTTCCCCTGTCTGCCATGACTGTCCCCCTGTCTGCCATGACTGTCCACCTGTCTGCCACGACTGTCCACCTGTCTGCCACGAATGTCCACCTGTCTACCATGACTGTCCTCCTGTCTGCCATGACTGTCCCCCTGTCTGCCATGACTGTCCTCCTGTCTGCCACGACTGTCCTCCTGTCTGCCACGACTGTCCCCCTGTCTGCCACGACTGTCCCCCTGTCTGCCATGACTGTCCCCCTGTCTGCCATGACTGTCCTCCTGTCTGCCACGACTGTCATCCTGCCTGCCAAGACTGTCACCTGTCTGCCATGACTGTCCCCCTGTCTGCCATGACTGTCACCTGTCTGCCATGACTATCCTTCTGTTTGCCATGACTGTAACCTGTCTGCCATAACTGTCCCCCTGTCTGCCATGACTGTCACCTGTCTGTCATGACTGTCCCCCTGTCTGCCATGACTGTCACCTTTCTGCCATGACTGTCTCCTGTCTGTCATGACTGTCCTCCTGTCTGCCATGACTGTAACCTGTCTGCCATGACTGTCATTCTGTCTGCCATGACTGTCACCTGTCTGCCATGACTATCCTTCTGTTTGCCATGACTGTCACCTGTCTGCCATGACTGTCCACCTGTCTGCCATGACTGTCCCCCTGTCTGCCATGACTGTCCCCCTGTCTGCCATGACTGTCACCTTTCTGCCATGACTGTCTCCTGTCTGTCATGACTGTCACCTGTCTGCCATGACTGTCACCTGTCTGCCACGACTGTCCCCCTGTCTGCCACGACTATCCCCCTGTCTGCCATAACCGTCATCCTGTCTGCCATAACCGTCATCCTGTCTGCCATAACCGTCATCCTGTCTGCCATGACTGTCACCTGTCTGCCATGACTGTCCCCCTGTCTGCCGTGACTGTCATCCTGTCTGCCATGACTGTCTCCTGTCTGTCATGACTGTCCTCCTGTCTGCCATGACTGTAACCTGTCTGCCATGACTGTCATTCTGTCTGCCATGACTGTAACCTGTCTGCCATGACTGTCCCCCTGTCTGCCATGACTGTCCTCCTGTCTGCCATGACTGTAACCTGTCTGCCATGACTGTCCCCCTGTCTGCCTTGACTGTTACCTGTCTGCCATGACTGTCCACCTGTCTGCCATGACTGTCCCCCTGTCTGCCATGACTGTCCTCCTGTCTGCCATGACTGTAACCTGTCTGCCATGACTGTCCCCCTGTCTGCCATGACTGTTACCTGTCTGCCATGACTGTCACCTGTCTGCCATGACTGTCCACCTGTCTGCCATGACTGTCCCCCTGTCTGCCATGACTGTCTACTGTCTGTCATGACTGTCTTCCTGTCTGCCATGACTGTCACCTGTCTGCCATGACTCACATCTGTCTGCCATGACTGTCACCTGTCTGCCACGACTGTCCCCCTGTCTGCCATGACTGTCCCCCTGTCTGCCATGACTGTCTTCCTGTCTGCCATGACTGTAACCTGTCTGCCATGACTGTTCCCCTGTCTGCCATGACTGTCCTCCTGTCTGCCTTGACTGTAACCTGTCTGCCATGACTGCCCCCTGTCTGCCATGACTGTCACCTGTCTGCCATGACTGTCCCCCTGTCTACCATGACTGTCATCCTGTCTCTCATGACTGTCCTACTGTCTGCCATGACTGTCCCCCTGTCTGCCATGACTGTAACCTGTCTGCCATGACTGTCCTCCTGTCTGCCATGACTGTAACCTGTCTGCCATGACTGTCCTCCTGTCTGCCATGACTGTAACCTGTCTGCCATGACTGTCACCTGTCTGCCATGACTGGCCCCCTGTCTGCCATGACTGTCACCTGTCTGCCATGACTATCCTTCTGTTTGCCATGACTGTCACCTGTCTGCCATGACTGTCCCCCTGTCTGCCATGACTGTCACCTGTCTGCCATGACTATCCTTCTGTTTGCCATGACTGTTACCTGTCTGCCATGACTGTCACCTGTCTGCCATGACTGTCCACCTGTCTGCCATGACTGTCCCCCTGTCTGCCATGACTGTCCACTGTCTGCCATGACTGTCCTCCTGTCTGCCATGACTGTAACCTGTCTGCCATGACTGTCCCCCTGTCTGCCATGACTGTCATCCTGTCTCTCATGACTGTCCTACTGTCTGCCATGACTGTCCCCCTGTCTGCCATGACTGTCCCCCTGTCTGCCATGACTGTAACCTGTCTGCCATGACTGTAACCTGTCTGCCATGACTGTCTCCCTGTCTGCCATGACTGTCCTCTTGTCTGCCATGACTGTAACCTGTCTGCCATGACTGTCCCCCTGTCTGCCATGACTGTCACCTGTCTGCCATGACTGTCCCCCTGTCTGCCATGACTGTCACCTGTCTGCCACGATTGTCCCCGTCTGCCATGACTGTCCCCCTGTCTGCCATGACTGTCCTCCTGTCTGCCATGACTGTCCCCCTGTTTGCCATGACTGTCCCCCTGTCTGCCATGACTGTCATTCTGTCTGCCATGACTGTCATCCTGTCTGCCATGACTGTCATTCTGTCTGCCATGACTGTCATCCTGTCTGCCATGACTGTCCCCCTGTCTGTCATGACTGTCCTCCTGTCTGCCATGACTGTAACCTGTCTGCCATGACTGTCATTCTGTCTGCCATGACTGTCACCTGTCTGCCATGACTATCCTTCTGTTTGCCATGACTGTCACCTGTCTGCCATGACTGTCCCCCTGTCTGCCATGACTGTCCCCCTGTCTGCCATGACTGTCACCTTTCTGCCATGACTGTCTCCTGTCTGTCATGACTGTCACCTGTCTGCCATGACTGTCACCTGTCTGCCACGACTGTCCCCCTGTCTGCCACGACTATCCCCCTGTCTGCCATAACCGTCATCCTGTCTGCCATAACCGTCATCCTGTCTGCCATGACTGTCACCTGTCTGCCATGACTGTCCCCCTGTCTGCCGTGACTGTCATCCTGTCTGCCATGACTGTCTCCTGTCTGTCATGACTGTCCTCCTGTCTGCCATGACTGTAACCTGTCTGCCATGACTGTCCTTCTGTCTGCCATGACTGTAACCTGTCTGCCATGACTGTCCCCCTGTCTGCCATGACTGTCCCCCTGTCTGCCATGACTGTAACCTGTCTGCCATGACTGTCCCCCTGTCTGCCTTGACTGTTACCTGTCTGCCATGACTGTCCACCTGTCTGCCATGACTGTCCCCCTGTCTGCCATGACTGTCCTCCTGTCTGCCATGACTGTAACCTGTCTGCCATGACTGTCCCCCTGTCTGCCATGACTGTTACCTGTCTGCCATGACTGTCACCTGTCTGCCATGACTGTCCACCTGTCTGCCATGACTGTCCCCCTGTCTGCCATGACTGTCTACTGTCTGTCATGACTGTCTTCCTGTCTGCCATGACTGTCACCTGTCTGCCATGACTCACATCTGTCTGCCATGACTGTCACCTGTCTGCCACGACTGTCCCCCTGTCTGCCATGACTGTCCCCCTGTCTGCCATGACTGTCCTCCTGTCTGCCATGACTGTAACCTGTCTGCCATGACTGTTCACCTGTCTGCCATGACTGTCCTCCTGTCTGCCATGACTGTCCTCCTGTCTGCCTTGACTGTAACCTGTCTGCCATGACTGTCCCCCTGTCTGCCATGACTGTCACCTGTCTGCCATGACTGTCCCCCTGTCTACCATGACTGTCATCCTGTCTCTCATGACTGTCCTACTGTCTGCCATGACTGTCCCCCTGTCTGCCATGACTGTAACCTGTCTGCCATGACTGTCCTCCTGTCTGCCATGACTGTAACCTGTCTGCCATGACTGTCCTCCTGTCTGCCATGACTGTAACCTGTCTGCCATGACTGTCCTCCTGTCTGCCATGACTGTAACCTGTCTGCCATGACTGTCACCTGTCTGCCATGACTGGCCCCCTGTCTGCCATGACTGTCACCTGTCTGCCATGACTATCCTTCTGTTTGCCATGACTGTCACCTGTCTGCCATGACTGTCCACCTGTCTGCCATGACTGTCCCCCTGTCTGCCATGACTGTCACCTGTCTGCCATGACTATCCTTCTGTTTGCCATGACTGTTACCTGTCTGCCATGACTGTCACCTGTCTGCCATGACTGTCCACCTGTCTGCCATGACTGTCCCCCTGTCTGCCATGACTGTCCACTGTCTGCCATGACTGTCCTCCTGTCTGCCATGACTTTAACCTGTCTGCCATGACTGTCCCCCTGTCTGCCATGACTGTCCTCCTGTCTGCCATGACTGTAACCTGTCTGCCATGACTGTCCCCCTGTCTGCCATGACTGTCCCCCTGTCTGCCATGACTGTAACCTGTCTGCCATGACTGTAACCTGTCTGCCATGACTGTCTCCCTGTCTGCCATGACTGTCCTCTTGTCTGCCATGACTGTCACCTGTCTGCCATGACTGTCCCCCTGTCTGCCATGACTGTCACCTGTCTGCCATGACTGTCCCCCTGTCTGCCATGACTGTCACCTGTCTGCCACGATTGTCCCCGTCTGCCATGACTGTCCCCCTGTCTGCCATGACTGTCCTCCTGTCTGCCATGACTGTCCCCCTGTTTGCCATGACTGTCCCCCTGTCTGCCATGACTGTCATTCTGTCTGCCATGACTGTCAGCCTGTCTGCCATGACTGTCATTCTGTCTGCCATGACTGTCATCCTGTCTGCCATGACTGTCCCCCTGTCTGCCATGACTGTCATTCTGTCTGCCATGACTGTCATCCTGTCTGCCATGACTGTCATTCTGTCTGCCATGACTGTCCCCCTGTCTGCCATGACTGTCCTCCTGTCTGCACATCTTTTAAACTATTTAGTTTTGTTTTTCTAAAAAAATTTTTTTCCGCTTTAAAGCGCTGTGCGATTATTTTTTAAATGAAAAGCACTATAAAAGTTGAATAAAATAAGTACTATAATTATTATCATTATTATTATTATTATTATTATTGTTATTATTGTTATTATTATTATTATTATTATTATTATTATTGTTATTAGTACTATTATTGTTATTATTATTATTATTGTTATTATTATTATTGTTATTATTATTATTATTGTTATTATTATTATTATTGTTATTATTATTATTATTATTGTTATTATTGTTGTTATTATTATTATTAATATTGTTATTATTATTATTGTTATTATTATTATTATTGTTATTATTATTATTACTATTATTATTAGTATTATTATTGTTATTATTATTGTTATTATTATTATTATTGTTATTATTATTATTATTATTATTGTTATTATTATTATTATTATTATTATTATTATTGTTATTATTATTACATAATTGCAGTTACAATACATGAGATCATCCTTCTCATCAGCCAGGCATGTATTTGATAGCTTGAATAATCTCTTCATATTTGACAGTAATGATAGAATTCCCCCCAGGGTTTACCAGCCCTGCCCTGCATGCCTCAGTGCATTATCAGGGAAACATCACATCATTAAATAAGCACATACCTTCTGTCTTTATAGCCAAACAAATTACTGCTACACAAATCATGGGAATATAAATGCGTTGTGACAGTACATTATCTCTAGCTAGTCTTTTACTGCAGAATCATGTGTGTGTATGTATGTGTATGTCTGTGTGCGTGTGTGTATGTACGCGCTCGCTTGTGTGTGTTTTTATGTGTATGTGTATGTCTATGTGTGTGGCACGCCTCCACAGCCCCTCTACACCCTTCCACAGCCCCTCTACACCCCTCCACAGCCCCTCAACACCCCTCCACAGCCCCTCTACACCCCTCCACAGCCCCTCAACACCCCTCCACAGCCCCTCTACACCCCTCCACAGCCCCTCAACACCCCTCCACAGCCCCTCTACACCCCTCCACAGCCCCTCTACAACCCTCCACTGCCCTTCTACACCCCACCACAGCCACTCTACACCCCACCACAGACCCTCTACACCCCTCGACTGCCCCTCTACACCCCTCCACAGCCCCTCTACACCCCTCCACAGCCCCTCTACGCCCCTCTACACCCCTCCACTGCCCCTCTACACCCCTCCACAGCCCCTCTACAACGCTCCACAGCCCCTCTACACCCCTCCACAGCCCCTCTACACCCCTCCACAGCCCCTCTACAGCCCCTCTGCACCCCTCTACAGCACCTCTACACCCCTCCACAGCCCCACTACACCCCTCCACTCCCCCTCTACCCCCTCCACAGCCCGGTTACATCCCTCACTCTGTACCGGTACCCCTGTATATAGCCTCCACATTGACTCTGTACCGGTACCCCCTGTATATAGCCTCCACATTGACTCTGTACTGGTACCCCCTGTATATAGCCTCCACATTGACTCTGTACCGGTACCCCCTGTATATAGCCTCCACATTGACTCTGTACCGGTACCCCCTGTATATAGCCTCCACATTGACTCTGTACCGGTACCCCCTGTATATAGCCTCCACATTGACTCAGTACCGTAACACCCTGTATATAGCCTCCACATTGACTCTGTACTGTAACACACTGTATATAGCCTCCACATTGACTCTGTACCGTAACACCCTGTATATGGCCTCCACATTGACTATGTACCGTAACACCCTGTATATAGCCTCCACATTGACTCTGTACCGTAACAATCTGTATATAGCCTCCACATTGACTCTGTACCGGTACCCCCTGTATATAGCCTCCACATTGACTCAGTACCGTAACACCCTGTATATAACCTCCACATTGACTCTGTACCGTAACACTCTGTATATAGCCTCCACATTGACTCTGTATCGTAACACCCTGTATATAGCCTCCACATTGACTCTGTACCGTAACACCCTGTATATAGTCTCCACATTGACTCTGTACCGGTACACCCTGTATATAGCCTCCACATTGACTCTGTACCGGTACCCCCTGTATATAGCCTCCACATTGACTCTGTACCATAACACCCTGTATATAGTCTCCACATTGACTCTGTACCGTAACACTCTGTATATAGCCTCCACATTGACTCTGTACCGTAACACCCTGTATATAGCCTCCACATTGACTCTGTACCGTAACACTCTGTATATAGCCTCCACATTGACTCTGTACCGTAACACCCTGTATATATCCTCCACATTGACTCTGTACCGTAACACCCTGTATATAGCCTCCACATTGACTCTGTACCGTAACACCCTGTATATAGCCTCCACATTGACTCTGTATCGTAACACCCTGTATATAGCCTCCACATTGACTCTGTGCCGTAACACCCTGTATATAGCCTCCACATTGACTCTGTACCGTAACACCCTGTATATAGCCTCCACATTGACTCTGTACCGTAACACCCTGTATATAGCCTCCACATTGACTCTGTACCGGTACCCCCTGTATATAGCCTCCACATTGACTCTGTACCGGTACCCCCTGTATATAGCCTCCACATTGACTCTGTACTGGTACCCCCTGTATATAGCCTCCACATTGACTCTGTACTGGTACCCCCTGTATATAACCCCCACATTGACTCTGTACCAGTACTCCCTGTATATAGCCTCCACATTGACTCGGTACCGGTACCCCCTGTATATAGCCTCCACATTGACTCTGTACCAGTACTCCCTGTATATAGCCTCCACATTGACTCGGTACCGGTACCCCCTGTATATAGCCTCCACATTGACTCTGTACCGTAACACCCTGTATATAGCCTCCACATTGACTCTGTACCGTAACACCCTGTATATAGCCTCCACATTGACTCTGTACCGTAACACTCTGTATATAGCCTCCACATTGACTCTGTACCGTAACACTCTGTATATAGCCTCCACATTGACTCTGTGCCGTAATACCCTGTATATAGTCTCCACATTGACTCTGTATCGTAACACCCTGTATATAGCCTCCACATTGACTCTGTATCGTAACACCCTGTATAAAGCCTCCACATTGACTCTGTACCGTAACACCCTGTATATAGCCTCCACATTGACTCTGTACCGTAACACCCTGTATATAGCCTCCACATTGACTCTGTATCGTAACACCCTGTATATAGCCTCCACATTGACTCTGTATCGTAACACCCTGTATATAGCCTCCACATTGACTCTGTACCGTAACACCCTGTATATAGCCTCCACATTGACTCTGTACCGTAACACCCTGTATATAGCCTCCACATTGACTCTGTACCGTAACACCCTGTATATAGCCTCCACATTGACTCTGTACCGTAACACCCTGTATATAGCCTCCACATTGACTCTGTGCCGTAACACCCTGTATATAGCCTCCACATTGACTCTGTACCGTAACACCCTGTATATAGCCTCCACATTGACTCTGTACCGTAACACCCTGTATATAGCCTCCACATTGACTCTGTACCGTAACACCCTGTATATAGCCTCCACATTGACTCTGTACCGTAACACCCTGTATATAGCCTCCTCATTGACTCTGTACCGTAACACCCTGTATATAGCCTCCACATTGACTCTGTACCGTAACACCCTGTATATAGCCTCCACATTGACTCTGTACCGTAATACCCTGTATATAGCCCTGCTATTGTTATTTACAGATGCTCTTTAATTATTAATTATTCGTTTTTTCTTATCTCTTACTTTTTTTAAAGCTATTTTCTTAAAACTGCATTGTTGGATAAGGGGCTTGTAAGTAAGCATTTCACTGTAAGGTCTACCTACACCTGCTGTATTCGGCGCATGAGACAAATAACATTTTAAATGATTTCAAATCAAATGTATTTATAAAGCCCTTCGTACATCAGCTGATATCTCAAAGTGCTGTACAGAAACCCAGCCTAAAACACCAAACAGTAAGCAATGCAGGTGTAGAAGCACGGTGGCTAGGAAAAACTCCCTAGAAAGGCCTAAACCTAGGAAGAAACCTAGAGAGGAACCAGGCTATGAGGGGTGGCCAGTCCTCTTCTGGCTGTGCTGGGTGGAGATTATAACAGAACAGAGCCAAGATGTTAAAATGTTCATAAAGGACCAGCATGGTCAAATAATAGGTCTGGGACAGGTAGCACGTCCGGTGAACAGGTCAGGATTCCATAGGCAGAACAGTTGAAACTGGAACAGCAGCAGGGCCAGGTGGACTGGGGACAGCAAGGAGTCATCATGCCAGGTAGTCCTGAGGCAAGGTCCTAGGGCTCAGGTCCTCCGAGAGAGAGAAAGAAATAGAGAAAGAGAAAATTAGAGAGAGCATACTTAAATTTACACAGGACACCGGATAAGACAGGATAAGTACTTCAGATATAACAAACTGACCCTAGCCCCCCGGCACATAAACTACTGCAGCATAAATACTGGAGGCTGAGACAGGAGGGGTCAGGAGACACTGTGGCACCATCCGATGATACCCCCGGAAGGGCCAAACAGGAAGGATATAACCCCACCCACTTTGCCAAAGCACAGCCCCACACCACTAGAGGGATATCTTCAACCACCAACTTAGCATCCTGAGACAAGGCCCAGTATATCCCACAAAGATCTCCGCCACGGCACAAGCCAGGGGGGGGCGCCGACCCAGACAGGAAGATCATGTCAGTGACTCAACCCACTCAAGTGACGCACCCCTCCTAGGGACGGCATGAAAGAGCACCAGTAAGCAGAGTACGCAGAGAATCCCGGTGGAAAGAGGGGAACCGGCCAGGCAGAGACAGCAAGGGCGGTTCGTTGTTCCAGAGACTTTCCATTCACATTCACACTCCTGGGCCAGACTTCCCTCAATCATATGACCCACTGAAGAGATGAGTCTTCAGTAAAGACTTAAAGGTTGAGACCGAGTTTACGTCTCTTACATGAGTAGGCAGACCATTCCATATAAATGGGACTCCGTAGGAAAAAGCCCTGCCTCCAGCTGTTTGCTTAGAAATTCCAGGGACAATTAGGAGGCCTGCGTCTTGTGACCATAGCGTAGGTGTAGGTACAGTGCCTTGCGAAAGTATTCGGCCCCCTTGAACTTTGCGACCTTTTGCCACATTTCAGGCTTCAAACATAAAGATATAAAACTGTATTTTTTGTGAAGAATCAACAACAAGTGGGACACAATCATGAAGTGGAACGACATTTATTGGATATTTCAAACTTTTTTAACAAATCAAAAACTGAAAAATTGGGCGTGCAAAATTATTCAGCCCCCTTAAGTTAATACTTTGTAGCGCCACCTTTTGCTGCGATTACAGCTGTAAGTCGCTTGGGGTATGTCTCTATCAGTTTTGCACATCGAGAGACTGACATTTTTTCCCATTCCTCCTTGCAAAACAGCTCAAGCTCAGTGAGGTTGGATGGAGAGCATTTGTGAACAGCAGTTTTCAGTTCTTTCCACAGATTCTCGATTGGATTCAGGTCTGGACTTTGACTTGGCCATTCTAACACCTGGATATGTTTATTTTTGAACCATTCCATTGTAGATTTTGCTTTATGTTTTGGATCATTGTCTTGTTGGAAGACAAATCTCCGTCCCAGTCTCAGGTCTTTTGCAGACTCCATCAGGTTTTCTTTCAGAATGGTCCTGTATTTGGCTCCATCCATCTTCCCATCAATTTTAACCATCTTCCCTGTCCCTGCTGAAGAAAAGAAGGCCCAAACCATGATGCTGCCACCACCATGTTTGACAGTGGGGATGGTGTGTTCAGCTGTGTTGCTTTTACGCCAAACATAACGTTTTGCATTGTTGCCAAAAAAGTTCAATTTTGGTTTCATCTGACCAGAGCATGGGCCTCTTGGCTGCATCTCTGATCAGTCTTCTCCTTGTATGAGCTGAAAGTTTAGAGGGACGGCCAGGTCTTGGTAGATTTGCAGTGGTCTGATACTCCTTCCATTTCAATATTATCGCTTGCACAGTGCTCCTTGGGATGTTTAAAGCTTGGGAAATCTTTTTGTATCCAAATCCGGCTTTAAACTTCTTCACAACAGTATCTCGGACCTGCCTGGTGTGTTCCTTGTTCTTCATGATGCTCTCTGCGCATTTAACGGACCTCTGAGACTATCACAGTGCAGGTGCATTTATACGGAGACTTGATTACACACAGGTGGATTGTATTTATCATCATTAGTCATTTAGGTCAACATTGGATCATTCAGAGATCCTCACTGAACTTCTGGAGAGAGTTTGCTGCACTGAAAGTAAAGGGGCTGAATAATTTTGCACGCCCAATTCTTCAGTTTTTGACTTGTTAAAAAAGTTTTAAATATCCAATAAATGTCGTTCCACTTCATGATTGTGTCCCACTTGTTGTTGATTCTTCACAAAAAAATACAGTTTTATATCTTTGTTTGAAGCCTGAAATGTGGCAAAAGGTCGCAAAGTTCAAGGGGGCTGAATACTTTCCCAAGGCACTGTATATATTATTATTTTTATTTTTATTTTTTTTAAACTTTATTTAACTAGGCAAGACAGTTAAGAACAAATTCTTATTTTACAGTGACGGCCAACCCCGGGCAAACCCGGACAACCCGGAAGACACTGGGACAATTCCACGCCGCCCGATGGGACTCCCGATCACGGCCGGTTGTGATACAGCCCGGGATCGAACCAGCATCTGTAGTGACGCCTCTAGCACTAAGTGCCTTAGACCACCGAGTACAGGGTTGTGTGTGTTGTGTGTGTGTTGTGTGTGTCGTGTGTGTGTGTGTTGTGTGTGTGGTGTGTGTGTGTGGTGTGTGGATGTGTGTGTGTTTGTGTTGTGTGTGTGTGTGTGGTGTGTGGATGTGTGTGGTGTGTGTGGTGTGTGTGGTGTGTGGATGTGTGTGGTGTGTGTGGTGTGTGTGTGTGTGTGGTGTGTGGGTGTGTGTGTGTTTGTGTTGTGTGTGTGTGTGTGGTGTGTGTGTTTGTGTTGTGTGTGTGTGTGTGTGTGGTGTGTGGATGTGTGTGGTGTGTGGTGTGTGGATGTGTGTGGTGTGTGGTGTGTGGTGTGTGGATGTGTGTGGATGTGTGTTGTGTGTGTGTTTGTGTTGTGTGTGTGGTGTGTGGATGTGTGTGGTGTGTGGATGTGTGTGGTGTGTGGATGTGTGTGTGTGTGTGGTGTGTGGGTGTGGATGTGTGTGGTGTGTGTGTTTGTGTTGTGTGTGTGTGTGTGGTGTGTATAGGGACCCCCAGCGTGGAGATGTGTACATATCTCACATGGTTGCCATGGTGCACGTTTAGTTTTGTCCCTAGGGGCAGATGATGGTAACATGGGTAATGAGATGGTAACATGGGTAATGAGATGGGGTTGACAGTTACATGGTAACATGGGTAATGACATGGTAACATGGGTAATGACATGGTAACATGGGTAATGAGAGGGGGTTGACAGTTACATGGTAACAAGGGTAATGAGATGGGGTTGACAGTTACATGGTAACATGGGTAATGACATGGTAACAAGGGTAATGAGATGGGGTTGACAGTTACATGGTAACAAGGGTAATGAGATGGGGTTGACAGTTACATGGTAACATGGGTAATGACATGGTAACAAGGGTAATGAGATGGGGTTGACAGTTACATGATAACATGGGTAATGACATGGTAACAAAGGTAATGAGATGGGGTTGACAGTTACATGGTAGCATGGGTAATGACATGGTAACAAAGGTAATGACATGGTACCATGGGTAATGACGTGGTAACAAGGGTAATGAGATGGGGTTGACAGTTACATGGTAACATGGGTAATGACATGGTAACACGGGTAATGAGATGGGGTTGACAGTTACATGATAACATGGGTAATGACATGGTAACAAAGGTAATGAGATGGGGTTGACAGTTACATGGTAGCATGGGTAATGACATGGTAACAAAGGTAATGACATGGTACCATGGGTAATGACGTGGTAACATGGGTAATGAGATAGTAAAATGGGTAATGACATGGTAACATGGGTAATAAAATGGTAACATGGGTAATGAGATGGTAACATGGGTAATGACATGGTAACATGGGTAATGACATGGTAACATGGGTCATGACATGGTAACAAGGGTAATGACATGGTAACACGGTAATGAGATGGGGTTGACAGTTATATGGTAACATGGGTAATGACATGGTAACATGGGTAATGACATGGTAACAAGGGCAATGACATGTTAACATGGGTAATGACATGGTAACATGGGTAATGAGATGGTAACATGGGTAATGAGATGGTAACATGGGTAATAAGATGGTAACAAGGGTAATGAGACTGTAACATGGGTAATGGAATGGTAACAAGGGTAATGAGATGGTAACATGGGTAATGACATGGTAACATGGGTAATGAGATGGTAACATGGGTGACGAGATGGTAACATGGGTAACGAGACGTAACAAGGGTAATGACATGGTAACATGGGTAATGAGATGGTAACGTGGGTAATGACATGGTAACATGGGTAATGACAAGGTAACGTGGGTAATAAGATGGGGTTGACAGTTACATGGTAACATGGGTAATGAGATGGTAACATGGGTGACGAGATGGTAACATGGGTAACGAGACGTACCAAGGGTAATGACACGGTAACATGGGTAATGAGATGGTAACGTGGGTAATGACATGGTAACATGGGTAATGACAAGGTAACGTGGGTAATAAGATGGGGTTGACAGTTACATGGTAACATGGGTAATGAGATGGGGTTGACTGTTACATGGTAACATGGGTAATGAGATGGTAACGTGGGTAATGAGATGGGGTTGACAGTTACATGGTAACATGGGTAATGAGATGGGGTATACAGTTACATGGTAACATGGGTAATGAGATGGGGTTGACAGTTACATGGTAACATGGGTAATGACATGGTAACATTTGTAATGACATGGTAACATGGGTAATGACATGGTAACGTGGGTAATGACATGGTAACATGGGTAATGAGATGGGGTTGACAGTTACATGGTAACATGGGTAATGAGATGATGACATGGGTAATGAGATGTTACAGTGCCATTAGAAAGTATTCTCATCCCTTGACTTTTTCCACAGTTTGATTTGTTACAGCCTGAATATTAAATTACATTGAGATCGTGTGCCACTGGCCTACTCACAATACCATTTAATGCCAGAGTGTAATTATGTTTTTAGAAATGTTTACAAATTAATACAAAATCAAAAGCTGAAATGTCTTGAGTCAATAAGTATTCAGTTCCTTTGTTATGGCAATCCTAAATAAGTTCAGGAGTAAAAATGTGCTTAACAAATCACATAATAAGTTGCAGGGACTTACTCTGTGTGCAATAGTAGTGTTAAACATGACTGTTGAATGACTGACTACCTCATCTCTGTAAGGTACATCAGCTGAGCAGTGAATTTCAAATACAGATTCAACCACAAAGACCAAGGAGGTTTTCCAATGCCTTGCAAAGGGCACCTGTTAGTAGAAAAAAAAAAGAAAGCATACATTGAATGTCCCTTTGAACATGGTGAAGTTATTAATTACACTTTGGATGGTGTATGAATACACCCAGTCACTACAAAGATACAGGCGTCCTTCCTAACTCAGTTGCCGGAGAGGAAAGAAACCGCTCAGGGATTTCACCATGGAGGTCAATGGTGACTTTAAAACACGTAAAGAGTTTAATGGCTGTGATAGGAAAAATCTGAGGATGGATCAACAACATTGTAGTTACTCCACACTACTGTACTAACCTAAATGGCAGTGTGAAAAGAAGGAAGCCTGTACCGAATACAAATATGCCAAAATATGTATCCTGTTTGCAAATAAGGCACTAAAGTAAAACTGCAAAAAATGTGGCAAATAAATTAACTTTATGTCCTGAATACAAAGCATTATGTTTGGGGAAAATCTCAGAGTACCACTCTTTATATTTTCAAGCATGGTGGGGGCTGCATCATGTTATGGGTATGCTTGTCATCGGCAACGACTAGTGAGGTTTTTAGGATACAAATAAACGGACAGGCAAAATCCTGGAGGAAAACCTGGTTCAGTCTGCTTTCCAACTTAAACTGCGAGACAAATTCACCGTTCAGCAGGACAACAACCTAAAATACAAGGCCAAATGTATACGGGTGTTGCTTACCAAGAAGACACTGAATGTTCCGGAGTGGCCTAGATACAGTTTTGACTTTTAAATCAGCTTGAAAATATATGGCAAGACTTGAAAATGTCTATCTAGCAATGATCAACAACCAATTTGACAGAGCTTGAAGAATTTAAAAAAATAATGATGTGTAAATATTGTACAATCCAGGTGTGCAAAGTTCTTAGACTCACAGCTGTAATCACTGCCAAATAACTTAAAAATCTATAAGTTCTGTACAGCCTTTTTGTGAGGGACATGGAGTGAGAAACCTTATGTCAATTAGATATTTCGCAAAAAATGTCTAAAAACCCTTTGTTATTACGGGGTAGGTAATTGTGTTTAAATGGCTGAGAGAAAATCTATTTATTTCATTTTTTAATTCAGGCTGTAACTCAACTAAAAGTGTGGAATAAGTCAAAGGGTATGAAGATTTTCTGAAGGTGCTGTGCATCATGGGTAACATGAGTAAAGTCACATTTTGAAATGACTAAATGGAATACTTTCATCAAAACATAGTAGGCCTGGACGAACGAGAGGTTTTAGAGCACGGTGTTTCCTCTGAGAGGCCCAGTACTGTGTCCAGAGGGAGAAGAGGAGAGAAGACGGGAGGAGGAGGATGAGGAGAGGAGGTGGGTGGAAGGGAGTGGGGGCAGGGGGGAGAGGAGAGGAGGTGGTGGACAGCTGACAGATTCAGAATCGGTCTGGATTCTACCAGAACTGCAGTATGGCTAAATGGTTTTACACAGGGCCGAGAAAATATACTGTGTCCAGAGGGAGAAGAGGAGAGAAGACGGGAGGAGGAGGATGAGGAGAGGAGGTGGGTGGAAGGGAGTGGGGGCAGGGGGGAGAGGAGAGGAGGTGGTGGACAGCTGACAGATTCAGAATCTGTCTGGATTCTACCAGAACTGCAGTATGGCTGAATGGTTTTACACAGGGCCGAGAAAATATACTGTGTCCAGAGGGAGAAGAGGAGAGAAGACGGGAGGAGGAGGATGAGGAGAGGAGGTGGGTGGAAGGGAGTGGGGGCAGGGGGGAGAGGAGAGGAGAGGAGGTGGTGGACAGCTGACAGATTCAGAATCTGTCTGGATTCTACCAGAACTGCAGTATGGCTGAATGGTTTTACACAGGGCCGAGAAAATATACTGTGTCCAGAGGGAGAAGAGGAGAGAAGACGGGAGGAGGAGGATGAGGAGAGGAGGTGGGTGGAAGGGAGTGGGGGCAGGGGGGAGAGGAGAGGAGAGGAGGTGGTGGACAGCTGACAGATTCAGAATCGGTCTGGATTCTACAAGAACTGCAGTATGGTTGAATGGTTTTACAAAAGTCAAAAAAAATATATTGTATCTGGAGGGAGGAGAGAATATGAGTGGAAGGGAAGAGAGAGGGGGGGGGGGCAGAGGAGAGGAGGGGGAGGAGAGGAGAGGAGGGGGAGGAGAGGAGAGGAAAGTGGGGGAGAGGAGAGGAAAGTGGGGGAGAGGAGAGGAAAGTGGGGGAGAGGGTAGGAGATTCGATCCAGCAACCTTTAGTTTTTGTTTTGTTTAATTAATTCCCATGTAACACATAAAGTACAGTGGAATAGAAGTGTGTATTTATGCTAGATTTTGGCACTTGCCACTCTTGCAAACGAAACGTGGAGAAAAGATGTCTCCCTGTAGCTTGTTCCAGAGCTGTTGGTGATGTACAATACACACATTCTGCACACACACACACACACACACACACACACACACACACACACACACACACACACACACACACGTATCACTAGCACACCCACACACTCGCATAAACCCACACACACACATCTCTCCCCACCCCCTCCCTCCCCACACACACACACACACACACAAACACACACACACTCACGAACCACCCCCTACACACATGCACCCCGTCCCCCAAAACACACACAGCCTCTTCTCTACGCCTGAGAAACAGAGACGGCGTGTTGGCAGTGCTCCAACATAAACACAGAGGGGTCAGAGTTCAAATAGACTCGTTCTCTGGCCTCCTGAGACGCTTCAGCCCCTAACTGTGTGTGTGTGTGGGGGGGGGGGGGGGGGGGGGGTCTGAGACAGCCTGGTAGAGGGAAGAAGGTACAGGGGGAGGGGTTTGGGTCTGAGACAGCCTGGGAAGAAGGAGGAAGGCCCAGGGGGGAGGCTTTTGGTTCTGAGACAGCCTGGGTAGAAGGAAAAAGGAGGGAGGGTTGGAGGGAGGGAGGATTTGAGGCAGGGAGGAATGGAGGGAGGAGAAGAGGCAGGGAGGGTTGGAAGGAGGAGAGGAGGCAGGGCGGTTTGGAGGGAGGAGAGGAGGCAGGGCGGTTTGGAGGGAGGAGAGGGTGCAGGTAGGGTTGGAGGGAGGAGAGGAGGCAGGGAGGGATGGAGGAAGTGATCAAAGCCTATCTATCTGCTGACTGCTGCTGGAGCCAGACCAGCTCAGAAATCTTCTACACTCTGAGAAAACATCAGAGGAGGACAGGTTCTACACACTGAGAAAACATCAGAGGAGGAGGAGGACAGGTTCTACACACTGAGAAAACATCAGACGAAGACAGGTTCTACACACTGAGAAAACATCAGACGAAGACAGGTTCTACACACTGAGAAAACATCAGACGAAGACAGGTTCTACACACTGAGAAAACATCAGAGGAGGACAGGTTCTACACTCTGAGAAAACATCAGAGGAGGACAGGTTCTACACACTGAGAAAACATCAGAGGAGGACAGGTTCTACACTCTGAGAAAACATCAGAGGAGGACAGGTTCTACACTCTGAGAAAACATCAGAGGAGGACAGGTTCTACACACTGAGAAAACATCAGAGGAGGACAGGTTCTACACTCTGAGAAAACATCAGAGGAGGACAGGTTCTACACACTGAGAAAACAGAGGAGGACAGGTTCTACATTCTGAGAAAACAGAGGAGGAGGAGGACAGGTTCTACACTCTTAGAAAACAGAGGAGGAGGACAGGTTCTACACTCAGAGAAAACAGAGGAGGAGCACAGGTTCTACACTGAGAAAACATCAGAAGAGGACAGGTTCTACACTGAGAAAACATCAGAAGAGGACAGGTTCTACACTGAGAAAACATCAGAAGAGGACAGGTTCTACTCAGAGAAAACATCAGAGGAGGACAGGTTCTACACTCTGAGAAACAAAAGGTGTTATCTTGAACTTAAAAGGGTTCTTCGGATGTTCCCTCAGGAGAACCCTTTGAAAAACTCTTTCTGGTTCCAGGTACATTTTTGGGTCCTCCTTTCCAGAGGGTTCAACATGGAATCCCAAAGGGTTCTACTTAGAACCAAAATCAATCAATCAAATGTATTTATAAAGGCCTTTTTACATCAGCCGATGTCACAAAGTGCTATTCAGAAACCCAGCCCACAACCCCTAAACAATGCAGGTGTAGAAGCACATTGGCTAGGAAAAACTCCCTAGAAAGGCAGGAACCTAGGAAGAAACCTAGAGAGGAACCAGTCTCTGAGGGGTGGCCAGTCCTCTTCTGGCTGTGCTGGTGGAGATTATAACAGTACATGGCCAAGATGGTTTCAGAAAGGGTTCTCCTATGTGGACAGCCGAAGAACCCTTTTGGCATAAAGACTCCCTCTAACAGAGGAGGAGGTCAAAGGGGAACGAACCCATGTTACCTCAAACTACAAAGACTGCTTCACTTAACCTCAAAATGCTACTATTTCCCAAAATCTCAGGTTTCCCAGAAATCCAGGTTGGAGGAGTTTGGGAATCAGGTGGGAATAAGCAGGAAATACAGAATCCTCCAACAAGGATTTATGGGAAACCTAGGGAATTTGGCAAAGTTTAGCTGGATTTTGCAACCCTAGAACTACAAAGACTGCTTCATGTTACCTCAAACCACAAGACTGCTTCTAAAGCCTACCTTATCCTCAGCCAGAGACAGTCATCCTAGATGATAAAGCAGTGTCCTTGAGAAAAGCAACATGACTTCAGCACAGTCCAAAAGTAATTTGACATTGTCTTGTACAGTCTTTAGCACTGGTTAATGTAGCAGAGCTATGGGCCATTGGAGGTAGAGAGCTGTGTGAAGCGTTAGCTAGCTATTGGCTAGTCCATATTTTGAGGAACACACCCAGTATGATTATTGTGAGGAAGAAATGCTTTCTCTCTACTATATACTCAATAAACTGATCAAACAGCATGATCATTACACAGGTGCACCTTGTGCTGTGGATAAGAAAAGGACATTCTAAAATGTACAGTTTTGTCACACAACACAGTGCCACAGATGTCTCTTTTGAGGAAGCATGTAATTGGCATGCTGACTGAGTGCAGGAATATCCACCAGAGCTGTTAACCTCCAACGTCATTTTTGAGAATTTGGCAGAACGTTCAACCAGCCTCACAACCGCAGACCATGTGTAGCCATGTTCCAGTTCACACCAAAATCTAGCAACTTTGCACAGCCATTGAAGAGGAGTGGGACAACATTCCACAGGCCACAATCAACAGCCTGATCAACTCTATGTGAAGGAGATGTGTCACGCTGCATGTGGCAAATGGTGGTCACACTAGATAATGACTGGTTTTCTGATCCACGCCCCTACCTTTATTTTTAAAGGTATCTGTGACCAACAGATGCATATCTGTATTCCCAGTCAAGTGAAATCCATAGATTAGAGCCTAATGATAATAAATAATAATAATAATAATAATGAATTGATTTCAATTGACTGATTTCCTTATATATTATATTTCCTTATATGTAACTCAGTAAAATATTTGAAAATGTTGTATGTTGCGTATATATTTTTGTTCAGTATACTTTCATGTCAATAAGGTTTTCCTGTAATACAATGAAGGCACATTGTAGTTAAGATAGAGCCTGGACAGTCAGGATGGCAATAGCATACACAACAGTATCATTGGCATATAAGTGCAGGCAAAACATTTTTTTACAGACATTGTTACTGATATTGTTAATGTAAACAGTAAAAAGTACAGGAACCAGAACTGACCCTTGCGGGACACCTTTCTTGATTTCCAGGAAACCTGATTTAACAACCATCAGTAGATACACATTGAGTTCTATCTGTCAAGTACTTTTTAAACCAGCTACTTGCAGGCTGGTCTAGGCTAATTGAGGGAAGCCTCTGAATTAGCAATGAGTTATCAACAGTATCTGACCTTAATGTCTTAAAAGTGATGATGGACTGTCGTTTCTCTTTGCTTATTTGAGCTGTTCTTGCCATAATATAGACTTGGTATGTTACCAATTTAGGCTATCTTCTGTATACCACCCCTACCTTGTCACAACACAACTGACTGGCTCAAACGCATTAAGAAGGAAAGAAATTCCACAAATTAACTTTTAACAAGGCACACCTGTTAATTGAAATGCATTCCAGGTGACTACCTGGTTGAGAAAATGCCAAGAGTGTGCAAAGCTGTCATCAAGGCAAAGGGTGGGTTTTCAAGAATCTCAAACGTAAAATATATTTAGATTTGTTTAACACCTTTTTTTGTTTCTATATGATTCTATATGTGTTATTTCATAGTTGTGACGTCTTCACTATTATTCTACAATGTAGAAAATAGTACAAACAAAGAAAATCCCTGGAATGAGTAGGTGTTCTAAAACTTTGGACCGGTAGTGTATATTATAATACTTTTTTTGCCTGTTTTGCATGATATTTATTATTATTTATTTATATTATTTTGGCACGAGCCACATATCAAATCGTATCAAATTTTAGTTCTCACAGGCCCGAGAAATGCTTACTTACAAAGCCCTTAACCAACAAAGAAAAATACCATAAAAGAGAGGGGGGAGGGCAATATAAGTAGTGTGGTTCTATAGCTTATTATGAGATACTCTACCTCAGGCGAGCAAAAACCTTGAGACTTCCTGTCTCCCGTTTCCACAGAGTGGTCAAAAATAGTGTGGTCAAACCGTTCGGACGCTACAGATGTTTTGGTTAGCCATTTGATTAGATGTTCAGGAGTCTTATGGCTTGGGATGTTTAGAATCCTCTTGGACCTAGACTTGGTGCTCCGGTACCGCTTGCCGTGCGGTAGCAGAGAGAACAGTCTATGACTAGGGTGGCTGAAGTCTTTGACAATTTATAGGGCCTTTCTCTGACACCGCCTGGTATAGAGGTCCAGGATGGCAGGAGGCTTGTCCGGAGTAAAGTTCTGGGCAGTTCGCACTACCCTCTGTACTGCCTTTGTGGTAAGAGGGCGAGCATTTACCATACCAGGCAGAGATGCAACCATTCAGGATGCTCTCGATGGTGCAGCTGTCAAACCTTTTGAGGATCTGAGGACCCATGCCAAATCTGTTCAGTCGCCTGAGGGGGAATTGGTTTTGCCGTGCCCTCTTCAAAACTTTCTTGGTGTGCTTGGAACATGTTAGTTTGTTGGTGATGCAGACACCAAGGAACTTGAAGCTCTCAACCTGCTCCACTACAGCCCCATCAATGAGAATGAGGGCGTGCTCGGTCCTCCTTTTCCTTTAGTCCACAATCATCTGCTTTGTCTTGATCACATTGAGGTAGACGTTGTTGTCCTGGCACCACACGGCCAGGTATCTGATTTCCTCTTCTCTATAGGCTGTCTCATCGTTGTCTGTGATCAGGCACTGTTGTGTCATTGACAAACTTAGTGTTGGAGTTGTGCCTGGCCATGCAGTCATGAGTGAACAGGGAGTACAGGAGGGGACTGAGCACGCACCTGTGAGGAGCCCCCCTGTTGAGGATTAGTGTGGCGGATGTGTTGCAACCTACCCTCACCACCTGGGGGCGGTCCGTCAGGAAGTCCAAGATCCAGTTGCAGAGGGAGGTGTTTAGTCCCAGGGTCCTTAGCTTAGTGATGAGCTTTGAGGGTACTATGGTGTTGAACTGTAGTCAGTGAATAGCATTCTGACATAGGTGTTCCTTTTGTCCAGGTGTGAAAGGGCAGTGTGGAGTGCAATATAGTTTGCATCATCTGTGGATCTGTCGGGGCGGTATGCAAATTGGAGTGGGTCTAGGGTTTCTGGGATTATGGTGTTGATGTGAGCCATGACCAGTCTTTCAAAGAATTTCTTGGCTACAGATTTATATCCGTTATTTTACCAGGTAAATTGACTGAGAACACATTGTAATTTACCTGGGAAATAGTTACAGGGGAGAGGAGGGGGATGAAAGAGTCAATTGTAAACTGGGGATTATTAGGTGATCGTGATGGTTTGAGGGCAAGATTGGGATTTTAGCCAGGACACCGGGGTTAACACCCCTACTCTTATGATAAGTTCCATGGGATCTTTAATGACCTCAGAGAGTCAGGACACCCGTTTAACGTCCCATCCGAAAGACGGCACCCTATACAGGGCAGTATCCCCAATCACTGGTCTGGGGCATTGGGATACGTTTTAGACCAGAGGAAAGAGTGCCTCCTACTGGCCCTCCAACAGCACTTCCAGCAGCATCTGGTCTCCCATCCAGGGACTGACCAGGACTAACCCTGCTTAGCTTCAGAAGCAAGCCAGCAGTGGTGAGTGCTAAGTGTCAGTAGTCATTTAGGAAGGTTTGTCAAGCGCTGATCTGTTTCACCTGTCTTTGTCCTCGTCTCCACCCGCCTCCAGGTGTCGCCCATCATTCCCATCATCCCCTGTGTATTTATACCTGTGTTCTCTGTTTGTCTGTTGCCAGTTTGTCCTGTTTGTCAAGTCAACCAGCGTTTGTCCTGTCAGCTCCTGCTTTTCCCAGCCTCTCTTTTTCTCGCCCTCCTGGTCTTGACCCTCGCCTGTTCCGTCTCTGTACCCGCCTGCCTGACAACGCTGCCTGCCCCTGACCCTGAGCCTGCCTGACAACTCTGCCTGCCGACCCTTGCCCCATCTCTGGATTATTGACCCCTGCCTCCCTTGACCTGTCTCTAGCCTGCCCCTTGGACTGTTAAACCGTTGTTTATTCAACATGTCTGCATGCGAGTCTTACCTTGATTCCTGATAGGTTACAACTTAGTGTTCTTAGGCACAGGGACTATGGTGGTCTGTTTCGTACAGGGACAGGTTGAAAAATGTTGGTTTAGACACTTGCCAGTTGGTCAGCGCATGCTCGCTGTACACGTCCTGGTAATCCGTCTGGCCCTGCAGAATGTTGACCTGTTTAAAAGGTCTTACTCACATCAGCTACGGAGAGTGTGATCACACAGTCGTCCGAAACAGCTGATGCTCTCATGCATGTTTCAGTGTTACTTGCCTCGAAGCGAGCGTAGAAGTAATTTAGCTTGTCTGGTAGGCTCGTGTCATTAGGCAGCTCTCGGCTGTGCTTCCCTTTGTCGTCTGTAATAGGTTACAAGCCCTGCCACATCCGACGAGCATCGGAACCGGTGTAGTACGATTCGATCTTAATCCTGTATTCGATGGTTCGTCAGAGGGCATAGCGGGATTTCTAATACGCTTCCGGGTTAGAGTCCCGCTCCTTGAAAAGTGGCAGCTCTACCCTTTAGCTCAGTGCTGATGTTCCCTGTAATCCATGGCTTCTGGTTAGGGTATGTACGTACAGTCACTGTGGGGATGACGTCATCGAAGCACTTATTGATGAAGCCAGTGACAGATGTGGTGTACTCCTCAATGCCATCGGAAGAATCCCAGAACATATTCCAGTCTGTGGTAGCAAAACAGTCCTGTAGCTTAGCATCTGCTCCACCTGACCTTCCAGTCTCCCGTTTCCACAGAGTGGTCAAAAATAGTGTGGTCAAACCGTTCGGACGCTACAGATGTTTTGGTTAGCCATTTGATTAGATGTTTAGGAGTCTTATGGCTTGGGATGTTTAGAATCCTCTTGGACCTAGACTTGGTGCTCCGGTACCGCTTGCCGTGCGGTAGCAGAGAGAACAGTATTCATTGTATTAATTTTCGGGATGTGTCATGGTCTGACTGTAGCTCTGCCACCTTTAACCGCAGATGCGACATCGGCGGATGCAGTGGATCCAATGCAAATCAAATAAACCTCTCTCTTGCTTAAACCGACAGATTGTTTTTCTTTATTGTTACTTACAGGTGCATCAATCAACTCTAGGGGGTTAAACACTCAGATATCAGCACCAACAGCATTCGGTATGGCAGCAGGGGGGGGGGGGGGGGGGGGGGGCAGTAAATCCCAGAAACTAATGGACACTGGTTTATGGACACAACCAGGAACTCAAATAAAAAATAAAATAATAATGTTCTCTTGAAAACATTTTTCCAATGGTTGAGATTCAGTCTAATGGTCTGTGTAAGACAGATTTCCGCATCCCAGTTTTTTCATACCACACCCAGAGGTCCCACCCGCTACCCACAAGAACTGGTCCCGAATCCAACCGCATTCCTGCAATGTTCTTTCAGGCATACAGTATGTAAATGAGATATTTTTAAAAACCTGTTTTGGTTATTCGTTACGTGGTTTGTTTGTAGATAGATGAGGGGGGGGGGGGGGGGGGGGACATTTAATCTATTTCAGAATAAGGTAATGTAACAGCATTTTGGAAAAAGTCAAGGGGTCTGAATACTTTCTAAATTACCTCGTACACTTGCACATCAACTCGGTACTGGTACCCCGTGTACTGTATATAGCCAAGTTATCGTTACTCATTGTGTATTTATTGTATATAGCCAAGTTATCGTTACTCATTGTGTATTTATTGTATATAGCCAAGTTATCGTTACTCATTGTGTATTTATTGTATATAGCCAAGTTATCGTTACTCATTGTGTATTTATTGTATATAGCCAAGTTATTGTTACTCATTGTGTATTTATTCCTTGTAATTTTTATATTATTAAAACAAATAAAATGTCTCTCTGCATTTTTGGGAAGGGCCAGTGAGGAAGCATTTCACTGTTAGTCTACACCTGTTGTTTACGGAGCATTTCACTGTTAGTCTACACCTGTTGTTTACGAAGCATGGGACAAATAGAGTTTGATTTGATTTCATGCAAACCTATCATGTTTAAGATCATGTTCAAGATGAGACTACTGTTTGCACAAACCTCAATCACAGCACCAAGTCCAGGCGATGTTGGTTCACGTTGATCTCCATGAGATTCAATATGAGAAAATGTACAAGAACTAAACACTCTTACTTTACTGACAAGAGATGAAAGTTTGTCAAAGGAGAAAATGAAAAAACACTTTGTGAAAGCATTGCAATGCATAAACTATTTGTTTATTTGAATCCCCAGTATGTTTTGCAGAGGAAGCAGCTATTCTTCCTGGGGTTAACAAAAAATAAACCCACAAAACATCACAAGTAACAAAACACTAACAAGGACAGTCAAACACATTTAAAATACAACGATATGCAAACAATAGAACTAAATAAATAATATATGTAAATAAAAAATGAGAGTCCTGACAGGAACAAATGAGAGTTCGGACAGGAACAAATGACAGTCCTGACAGGAACAAATGACAGTTCGGACAGGAACAAATGAGAGTTCGGACAGGAACAAATGACAGTTCGGACAGGAACAAATGACAGTTCGGACAGGAACAAATGAGAGTTCGGACAGGAACAAATGACAGTCCTGACAGGAACAAATGACAGTCCTGACAGGAACAAATGAGAGTCTGGACAGGAACAAATGAGAGTCTGGACAGGAACAAATGAGAGTCTGGACAGGAACAAATGACAGTTCAGACAGGAACAAATGAGAGTTCGGACAGGAACAAATGAGAGTTCGGACAGGAACAAATGACAGTCCTGACAGGAACAAATGACAGTCCTGACAGGAACAAATGAGAGTCTGGACAGGAACAAATGAGAGTCTGGACAGGAACAAATGAGAGTCTGGACAGGAACAAATGAGAGTCTGGACAGGAACAAATGAGAGTCTGGACAGGAACAAATGACAGTTCGGACAGGAACAAATGACAGTTCGGACAGGAACAAATGACAGTTCGGACAGGAACAAATGAGAGTCTGGACAGGAACAAATGAGAGTCTGGACAGGAACAAATGAGAGTCTGGACAGGAACAAATGACAGTTCAGACAGGAACAAATGAGAGTTCGGACAGGAACAAATGAGAGTTCGGACAGGAACAAATGAGAGTCTGGACAGGAACAAATGAGAGTTCGGACAGGAACAAATGAGAGTTCGGACAGGAACAAATGACAGTTCGGACAGGAACAAATGAGAGTTCGGACAGGAACAAATGACAGTTCGGACAGGAACAAATGAGAGATCGGACAGGAACAAATGACAGTTCGGACAGGAACAAATGAGAGTCTGGACAGGACAAGACATAGAAATATTCACTGTGACCCCGAGATAAGTATCTGTGACCCCGAGATAAGTATCTGTGACCCCGAGATAAGTATCTGTGACCCCGAGATAAGTATCTGTGACCCCGAGATAAGTATCTGTGACCCCGAGATAAGTATCTGTGACCCCGAGATAAGTATCTGTGACCCTGAGATAAGTATCTGTGACCCCGAGATAAGTGTCTGTGACCCCGAGATAAGTATCTGTGACCCTGAGATAAGTATCTGTGACCCTGAGATAAGTATCTGTGACCCTGAGATAAGTGTCTGTGACCCCGAGATAAGTATCTGTGACCCCGAGATAAGTATCTGTGACCCTGAGATAAGTATCTGTGACCCCGAGATAAGTATCTGTGACCCTGAGATAAGTATCTGTGACCCTGAGATAAGTATCTGTGACCCCGAGATAAGTATCTGTGACCCCGAGATAAGTATCTGTGACCCTGAGATACAGTGCCTTGCGAAAGTATTCGGCCCCCTTTAATTTTGCACGCCCAATTTTTCAGTTTTGATTTGTTAAAAAAGTTTGAAATATCCAATAAATGTCGTTCCACTTCATGATTGTGTCCCACTTGTTGTTGATTCTTCACAAAAAAATACAGTTTTATATCTTTATGTTTGAAGCCTGAAATGTGGCAAAAGGTCGCAAAGTTCAAGGGGGCCAAATACTTTCGCAAGGCACTGTATATATAGAATAATAATAGTAGAATTATAATATAATTATAATAAAAAGTTGTTACTTAGAAAATTATTTTCTAATAATAAATGAAAGGAATTTATTTCCGACCTCTAGAGTGTTGTAGAGATGTTTTTACAGCGTTTCCGACCCCTAGAGTGTTGTAGAGATGTTTTTACAGCGTTTCCGACCCCTAGAGTGTTGTAGAGATGTTTTTACAGCGTTTCCGACCCCTAGAGTGTTGTAGAGATGTTTTTACAGCGTTTCCGACCCCTAGAGTGTTGTAGAGATGTTTTTACAGCGTTTCCGACCCCTAGAGTGTTGTAGAGATGTTTTTACAGCGTTTCCGACCCCTAGAATGTTGTAGAGATGTTTTTACAGCGTGTCCGACCCCTAGAGTGTTGTAGAGACGTTTTTACAGCGTTTCCGACCCCTAGAGTGCTGTAGAGATGCTTTTACAGCGTTCAAATCTGACTACCAGAGAACATAATGGGGAAACCAGGGAAAAACACCAAGCAATCACAAGTTATTTGGAAATAATGAACCGTTTATGAAACAAAATAGTTGGTAAGCTTTTAACATCTAGGCCTCGTGCACAATTTAAATGTAGAGTGATGCAGTGAAAGATTTGTGAAAACTTGATATTGTGTAAAGTGGAAGCTGTGTTATTTCACACAGTCATTGTTGTTTTTTATCCTAGGAGAGCTGACATGAAAAGGTTTCATCAAACTCAAACGTTGGTGTTTGACCAAGGCACATTTGTAACCTCTTGAATTGTAATGCAGACCACAGTGATCTGTTAACGTGGGAACAGGAGTCGGAGCTAGCAGCTGTAGAGTCGGAGCTAGCAGCTGTAGAGTCGGAGCTAGCAGCTGTAGAGTCGGAGCTAACAGCTGTAGAGTCAGAGCTAACAGCAGTAGATAGGAGATAACACCTGTAGACTCAAAGCTAGCAGCTGTAGTAAGAGCTAACAGCAGTAGATAGGAGATAACACCTGTAGACTCAAAGCTAGCAGCTGTAGAGTCAAAGCTAGCAGCTGTAGAGTCAGAGCTAGCAGCTGTAGAGTCAAAGCTAGCAGCTGTAGAGTCAAAGCTAGCAGCTGTAGAGTCAGAGCTAGCAGCTGTAGAGTCAAAGCTAGCAGCTGTAGAGTCAGAGCTAGCAGCTGTAGAGTCAAAGCTAGCAGCTGTAGAGTCAAAGCTAACAGAAGAAGAGAGGAGCTGACAGCTGTAGAGTCAGTCAGAGCTAACAGCAGGAGAGTCAGAGCTAACAGCTGTAGAGTCAGTCAGAGCTAACAGCGGTAGAGTCAGTCAGAGCTAACAGCTGTAGAGTCAGAGCTAACAGCTGTAGAGTCAGTCAGAGCTAACAGCAGGAGAGTCAGAGCTGACAGCTGTAGAGTCAGAGCTAACAGCAGGAGAGTCAGAGCTAACAGCTGTAGAGTCAGTCAGAGCTAACAGCTGTAGAGTCAGTCAGAGCTAGGAGCTGAAGAGTCAGAGCTAACAGCTGTAGAGTCAGTCAGAGCTAACGGCAGGAGAGTCAGGCTGACAACTGTAGAGTCAGTCAGAGCTAACAGCAGGAGAGTCAGAGCTGACAGCTGTAGAGTCAGAGCTAACAGCAGGAGAGTCAGAGCTGACAGCTGTAGAGTCAAAGCTAACAGCAGGAGATTCAGAGCTAACAGCAGGAGAGTCAGAGCTAACAGCTGTAGAGTCAGAGCTAACAGCTGTAGTGTCAGAGCTAACAGCTGTAGAGTCAGTCAGAGCTAACCGCAGGAGAGTCAGGCTGACAACTGTAGAGTCAGTCAGAGCTAACAGCAGGAGAGTCAGAGCTGACAGCTGTAGAGTCAGAGCTAACAGCAGGAGAGTCAGAGCTAACAGCTGTAGAGTCAGTCAGAGCTAACAGCTGTAGAGTCAGTCAGAGCTAGGAGCTGAAGAGTCAGAGCTAACAGCTGTAGAGTCAGTCAGAGCTAACGGCAGGAGAGTCAGGCTGACAACTGTAGAGTCAGTCAGAGCTAACAGCAGGAGAGTCAGAGCTGACAGCTGTAGAGTCAGAGCTAACAGCAGGAGAGTCAGAGCTGACAGCTGTAGAATCAAAGCTAACAGCAGGAGAGTCAGAGCTAACAGCAGGAGAGTCAGAGCTAACAGCTGTAGAGTCAGAGCTAACAGCTGTAGAGTCAGAGCTAACAGCAGGAGAGTCAGAGTTAACAGCTGTAGAGTCAGTCAGAGCTAACAGCTGTAGAGTCAGAGCTGACAGCTGTAGAGTCAGCGCTAACAGCAGGAGAGTCAGAGCTAGGAGCTGTAGAGTCAGAGTCAGGTGATCGTGATGGTTTGAGGGCAAGATTGGGATTTTAGCCAGGACACCGGGGTTAACACCCCTACTCTTATGATAAATTCCATGGGATCTTTAATGACCTCAGAGAGTCAGGACACCCGTTTAACGTCCCATCCGAAAGACGGCACCCTATACAGGGCAGTATCCCCAATCACTGGTCTGGGGCATTGGGATACTTTTTAGACCAGAGGAAAGAGTGCCTCCTACTGGCCCTCCAACAGCACTTCCAGCAGCATCTGGTCTCCCATCCAGGGACTGACCAGGACTAACCCTGCTTAGCTTCAGAAGCAAGCCAGCAGTGGTGAGTGCTAAGTGTCAGTAGTCATTTAGGAAGGTTTGTCAAGCGCTGATCTGTTTCACCTGTCTTTGTCCTCGTCTCCACCCGCCTCCAGGTGTCGCCCATCATTCCCATCATCCCCTGTGTATTTATACCTGTGTTCTCTGTTTGTCTGTTGCCAGTTTGTCCTGTTTGTCAAGTCAACCAGCGTTTGTCCTGTCAGCTCCTGCTTTTCCCAGCCTCTCTTTTTCTCGCCCTCCTGGTCTTGACCCTCGCCTGTTTCGTCTCTGTACCCGCCTGCCTGACAACTCTGCCTGCCCCTGACCCTGAGCCTGCCTGACAACTCTGCCTGCCGACCCCTGCCCCATCTCTGGATTATTGACCCCTGCCTCCCTTGACCTGTCTCTAGCCTGCCCTTTGGACTGTTAAACCATTGTTTATTCAACATGTCTGCATGCGAGTCTTACCTTGATTCCTTGACACTTGCCAGTTGGTCAGCGCATGCTCGCTGTACACGTCCTGGTAATCCGTCTGGCCCTGCAGAATGTTGACCTGTTTAAAAGGTCTTACTCACATCAGCTACGGAGAGCGTGATCACACAGTCGTCCGAAACAGCTGATGCCCTCATGCATGTTTCAGTGTTACTTGCCTCGAAGCGAGCGTAGAAGTAATTTAGCTTGTCTGGTAGGCTCGTGTCATTAGGCAGCTCTCGGCTGTGCTTCCCTTTGTCGTCTGTAATAGGTTACAAGCCCTGCCACATCCGACGAGCATCGGAACCGGTGTAGTACGATTCGATCTTAATCCTGTATTTGATGGTTCGTCAGAGGGCATAGCGGGATTTCTAATACGCTTCCGGGTTAGAGTCCCGCTCCTTGAAAAGTGGCAGCTCTACCCTTTAGCTCAGTGCTGATGTTCCCTGTAATCCATGGCTTCTGGTTAGGGTATGTACGTACAGTCACTGTGGGGATGACGTCATCGAAGCACTTATTGATGAAGCCAGTGACAGATGTGGTGTACTCCTCAATGCCATCGGAAGAATCCCAGAACATATTCCAGTCTGTGGTAGCAAAACAGTCCTGTAGCTTAGCATCTGCTTCACCTGACCACTTTATTTATTGACCGAGTCACTGGTACTTCCTGCTGTAGTTTTTGCTTATAAGCAGGAATCAGGAGGATAGAATTATGGTCAGATTTTGCCAAATGGAGGGCGGGGGAGAGCTTTGTATGCATCTCTGTGTGTGGAGTAAAGGTGGTCTAGAGTTGTTTTCCCTCTGGTTGCACATTTAACATGCTGGTAGAAATTAGGTAAAACAGATTTAAGTTTGCCTGCATTAAAGTCCCCGGCCACTAGGAGCACCACTAGGAGCACCACTAGGAGCACCACTAGGAGCACCACTAGGAGCACCACTAGGAGCGCCGCTTCTGGATGAGCGTTTTCCTGTTTGCTTATGACCTTATACAGCTCGTTGAGTGGCATTATACAGCTCGTTGAGTGGCATTATACAGCTCGTTGAGTGGCATTATACAGCTCGTTGAGTGGCATTATACAGCTCGTTGAGTGGCATTATACAGCTCGTTGAGTGGCATTATACAGCTCGTTGAGTGGCATTATACAGCTCGTTGAGTGGCATTATACAGCTCGTTGAGTGGCATTATACAGCTCGTTGAGTGGCATTATACAGCTCGTTGAGTGGCATTATACAGCTCGTTGAGTGGCATTATACAGCTCGTTGAGTGGCATTATACAGCTCGTTGAGTGGCATTATACAGCTCGTTGAGTGGCATTATACAGCTCGTTGAGTGGCATTATACAGCTCGTTGAGTGGCATTATACAGCTCGTTGAGTGGCATTATACAGCTCGTTGACTGCGGTCTTAGTATCAGCATCGGTTTGTGGTGGTAAATAGACAGCTACGAAGAATATAGATGAGAACTCTCTTGGTAGACAGTGTGGTTCTATAGCTTATTATGAGATACTCTACCTCAGGCGAGCAAAAACCTTGAGACTTCCAGTCTCCCGTTTCCACAGAGTGGTCAAAAATAGTGTGGTCAAACCGTTCGGACGCTACAGATGTTTTGGTTAGCCATTTGATCAGATGTTCAGGAGTCTTATGGCTTGGGATGTTTAGAATCCTCTTGGACCTAGACTTGGTGCTCCGGTACCGCTTGCCGTGCGGTAGCAGAGAGAACTGTATTCATTGTATTAATTTTCGGGATGTGTCATGGTCTGACTGTAGCTCTGCCACCTTTAACCGCCAATGCAAATCAAATAAACCTCTCTCTTGCTTAAACCGACAGATTGTTTTTCTTTATTGTTACTTACAGGTGCATCAATCAACTCTAGGGGGTTAAACACTCAGATATCAGCACCAACAGCATTCGGTATGGCAGCAGGGGGGGGGGGGGGGGGCAGTAAATCCCAGAAACTAATGGACACTGGTTTATGGACACAACCAGGAACTCAAATAAAAAATAAAATAATAATGTTCTCTTGAAAACATTTTTCCAATGGTTGAGATTCAGTCTAATGGTCTGTGTAAGACAGATTTCCGCATCCCAGTTTTTTCATACCACACCCAGAGGTCCCACCCGCTACCCACAAGAACTGGTCCCGAATCCAACCGCATTCCTGCAATGTTCTTTCAGGCATACAGTATGTAAATGAGATATTTTTAAAAACCTGTTTTGGTTATTCGTTACGTGGTTTGTTTGTAGATAGATGAGGGGGGGGGGGGGGGACATTTAATCTATTTCAGAATAAGGCTGTAATGTAACAGCATTTTGGAAAAAGTCAAGGGGTCTGAATACTTTCTAAATTACCTCGTACACTTGCACATCAACTCGGTACTGGTACCCCGTGTACTGTATATAGCCAAGTTATCGTTACTCATTGTGTATTTATTGTATATAGCCAAGTTATCATTTCTCATTGTGTATTTATTGTATATAGCCAAGTTATTGTTACTCATTGTGTATTTATTGTATATAGCCAAGTTATCGTTACTCATTGTGTATTTATTCCTTGTAATTTTTATATTATTAAAACAAATAAAATGTCTCTCTGCATTTTTGGGAAGGGCCAGTGAGGAAGCATTTCACTGTTAGTCTACACCTGTTGTTTACGGAGCATTTCACTGTTAGTCTACACCTGTTGTTTACGGAGCATTTCACTGTTAGTCTACACCTGTTGTTTACGGAGCATTTCACTGTTAGTCTACACCTGTTGTTTACGAAGCATGGGACAAATAGAGTTTGATTTGATTTCATGCAAACCTATCATGTTTAAGATCATGTTCAAGATGAGACTACTGTTGCACAAACCTCAATCACAGCACCAAGTCCAGGCGATGTTGGTTCACGTTGATCTCCATGAGATTCAATATGAGAAAATGTACAAGAACTAAACACTCTTACTTTACTGACAAGAGACGAAAGTTTGTCAAAGGAGAAAATGAAAAAACACTTTGTGAAAGCATTGCAATGCATAAACTATTTGTTTATTTGAATCCCCAGTATGTTTTGCAGAGGAAGCAGCTATTCTTCCTGGGGTTAACAAAAAATAAACCCACAAAACATCACAAGTAACAAAACACTAACAAGGACAGTCAAACACATTTAAAATACAACGATATGCAAACAATAGAACTAAATAAATAATATATGTAAATAAAAAATGAGAGTCCTGACAGGAACAAATGAGAGTTCGGACAGGAACAAATGACAGTCCTGACAGGAACAAATGACAGTCCTGACAGGAACAAATGAGAGTCCTGACAGGAACAAATGAGAGTCTGGACAGGAACAAATGAGAGTCTGGACAGGAACAAATGAGAGTTCGGACAGGAACAAATGACAGTCCTGACAGGAACAAATGACAGTCCTGACAGGAACAAATGACAGTCTGGACAGGAACAAATGAGAGTTCGGACAGGAACAAATGACAGTCCTGACAGGAACAAATGACAGTCCTGACAGGAACAAATGACAGTCCTGACAGGAACAAATGAGAGTCTGGACAGGAACAAATGAGAGTCTGGACAGGAACAAATGAGAGTCTGGACAGGAACAAATGAGAGTTCGGACAGGAACAAATGAGAGTCCTGACAGGAACAAATGAGAGTCTGGACAGGAACAAATGAGAGTTCGGACAGGAACAAATGACAGTCCTGACAGGAACAAATGACAGTCCTGACAGGAACAAATGACAGTCCTGACAGGAACAAATGAGAGTTCGGACAGGAACAAATGAGAGTCCTGACAGGAACAAATGAGAGTCTGGACAGGAACAAATGAGAGTTCGGACAGGAACAAATGACAGTCCTGACAGGAACAAATGACAGTCCTGACAGGAACAAATGACAGTCCTGACAGGAACAAATGAGAGTTCGGACAGGAACAAATGACAGTTCGGACAGGAACAAATGAGAGTTCGGACAGGAACAAATGAGAGTCTGGACAGGAACAAATGAGAGTCTGGACAGGAACAAATGACAGTTCGGACAGGAACAAATGACAGTTCGGACAGGAACAAATGACAGTTCGGACAGGAACAAATGAGAGTCTGGACAGGAACAAATGACAGTTCGGACAGGAACAAATGACAGTTCGGACAGGAACAAATGAGAGTCTGGACAGGAACAAATGACAGTTCGGACAGGAACAAATGACAGTTCGGACAGGAACAAATGACAGTTCGGACAGGAACAAATGAGAGTTCGGACAGGAACAAATGAGAGTTCGGACAGGAACAAATGAGAGTCTGGACAGGAACAAATGACAGTTCGGACAGGAACAAATGACAGTTCGGACAGGAACAAATGAGAGTTCGGACAGGAACAAATGACAGTCCTGACAGGAACAAATGACAGTCCTGACAGGAACAAATGAGAGTTCGGACAGGAACAAATGACAGTTCGGACAGGAACAAATGAGAGTTCGGACAGGAACAAATGAGAGTTCGGACAGGAACAAATGACAGTCCTGACAGGAACAAATGACAGTCCTGACAGGAACAAATGAGAGTTCGGACAGGAACAAATGACAGTCCTGACAGGAACAAATGACAGTCCTGACAGGAACAAATGAGAGTTCGGACAGGAACAAATGACAGTTCGGACAGGAACAAATGAGAGTTCGGACAGGAACAAATGAGAGTCTGGACAGGAACAAATGAGAGTCTGGACAGGAACAAATGACAGTTCGGACAGGAACAAATGACAGTTCGGACAGGAACAAATGACAGTTCGGACAGGAACAAATGAGAGTCTGGACAGGAACAAATGACAGTTCGGACAGGAACAAATGACAGTTCGGACAGGAACAAATGAGAGTCTGGACAGGAACAAATGACAGTTCGGACAGGAACAAATGACAGTTCGGACAGGAACAAATGACAGTTCGGACAGGAACAAATGACAGTTCGGACAGGAACAAATGACAGTTCAGACAGGAACAAATGAGAGTCTGGACAGGAACAAATGAGAGTCTGGACAGGAACAAATGACAGTTCGGACAGGAACAAATGACAGTTCGGACAGGAACAAATGAGAGTTCGGACAGGAACAAATGAGAGTCCTGACAGGAACAAATGAGAGTCCTGACAGGAACAAATGACAGTTCGGACAGGAACAAATGAGAGTCCTGACAGGAACAAATGAGAGTCCTGACAGGAACAAATGACAGTTCGGACAGGAACAAATGACAGTTCAGACAGGAACAAATGAGAGTTCGGACAGGAACAAATGAGAGTTCAGACAGGAACAAATGACAGTTCGGACAGGAACAAATGAGAGTCTGGACAGGAACAAATGACAGTTCGGACAGGAACAAATGAGAGTCTGGACAGGAACAAATGACAGTTCGGACAGGAACAAATGAGAGTCTTGACAGGAACAAATGAGAGTCTGGACAGGAACAAATGAGAGTCTGGACAGGAACAAATGACAGTTCGGACAGGAACAAATGACAGTTCGGACAGGAACAAATGACAGTTCGGACAGGAACAAATGACAGTTCGGACAGGAACAAATGACAGTTCGGACAGGAACAAATGAGAGTTCGGACAGGAACAAATGACAGTTCGGACAGGAACAAATGAGAGTCTGGACAGGAACAAATGACAGTTCGGACAGGAACAAATGAGAGTCTGGACAGGAACAAATGAGAGTCTGGACAGGAACAAATGACAGTTCGGACAGGAACAAATGAGAGTCCTGACAGGAACAAATGACAGTTCAGACAGGAACAAATGACAGTTCGGACAGGAACAAATGACAGTCTGGACAGGAACAAATGACAGTTCGGACAGGAACAAATGACAGTTCAGACAGGAACAAATGAGAGTCCTGACAGGAACAAATGAGAGTCCTGACAGGAACAAATGAGAGTCCTGACAGGAACAAATGACAGTTCGGACAGGAACAAATGAGAGTCTGGACAGGAACAAATGAGAGTTCAGACAGGAACAAATGAGAGTTCAGACAGGAACAAATGACAGTTCGGACAGGAACAAATGAGAGTTCAGACAGGAACAAATGACAGTTCGGACAGGAACAAATGACAGTTCGGACAGGAACAAATGACAGTTCAGACAGGAACAAATGAGAGTTCGGACAGGAACAAATGAGAGTTCAGACAGGAACAAATGACAGTTCGGACAGGAACAAATGAGAGTCTGGACAGGAACAAATGACAGTTCGGACAGGAACAAATGAGAGTCTGGACAGGAACAAATGACAGTTCGGACAGGAACAAATGAGAGTCCTGACAGGAACAAATGAGAGTCTGGACAGGAACAAATGAGAGTCTGGACAGGAACAAATGACAGTTCGGACAGGAACAAATGACAGTTCGGACAGGAACAAATGACAGTTCGGACAGGAACAAATGACAGTTCGGACAGGAACAAATGACAGTTCGGACAGGAACAAATGAGAGTTCGGACAGGAACAAATGACAGTTCGGACAGGAACAAATGAGAGTCTGGACAGGAACAAATGACAGTTCGGACAGGAACAAATGAGAGTCTGGACAGGAACAAATGAGAGTCTGGACAGGAACAAATGACAGTTCGGACAGGAACAAATGAGAGTCCTGACAGGAACAAATGACAGTTCAGACAGGAACAAATGACAGTTCGGACAGGAACAAATGACAGTCTGGACAGGAACAAATGACAGTTCGGACAGGAACAAATGACAGTTCAGACAGGAACAAATGAGAGTCCTGACAGGAACAAATGAGAGTCCTGACAGGAACAAATGAGAGTCCTGACAGGAACAAATGACAGTTCGGACAGGAACAAATGAGAGTCTGGACAGGAACAAATGAGAGTTCAGACAGGAACAAATGAGAGTTCAGACAGGAACAAATGACAGTTCGGACAGGAACAAATGAGAGTTCAGACAGGAACAAATGACAGTTCGGACAGGAACAAATGACAGTTCGGACAGGAACAAATGAGAGTCTGGACAGGAACAAATGAGAGTCTGGACAGGAACAAATGCGAGTCTGGACAGGAACAAATGAGAGTCTGGACAGGAACAAATGACAGTTCGGACAGGAACAAATGAGAGTCCTGACAGGAACAAATGACAGTTCGGACAGGAACAAATGACAGTTCGGACAGGAACAAATGACAGTTCGGACAGGAACAAATGACAGTTCGGACAGGAACAAATGAGAGTCTGGACAGGAACAAATGACAGTTCGGACAGGAACAAATGAGAGTCTGGACAGGAACAAATGAGAGTCTGGACAGGAACAAATGACAGTTCGGACAGGAACAAATGAGAGTCCTGACAGGAACAAATGACAGTTCAGACAGGAACAAATGACAGTTTGGACAGGAACAAATGACAGTCTGGACAGGAACAAATGACAGTTCGGACAGGAACAAATGACAGTTCAGACAGGAACAAATGAGAGTCCTGACAGGAACAAATGAGAGTCCTGACAGGAACAAATGAGAGTCCTGACAGGAACAAATGACAGTTCGGACAGGAACAAATGAGAGTCTGGACAGGAACAAATGAGAGTTCAGACAGGAACAAATGAGAGTTCAGACAGGAACAAATGACAGTTCGGACAGGAACAAATGAGAGTTCAGACAGGAACAAATGAGAATTCAGACAGGAACAAATGACAGTTCGGACAGGAACAAATGAGAGTCCTGACAGGAACAAATGACAGTTCGGACAGGAACAAATGACAGTTCGGACAGGAACAAATGAGAGTCTGGACAGGAACAAATGAGAGTTCGGACAGGAACAAATGAGAGTTCAGACAGGAACAAATGACAGTTCGGACAGGAACAAATGACAGTTCGGACAGGAACAAATGAGAGTCTGGACAGGAACAAATGAGAGTCTGGACAGGAACAAATGCGAGTCTGGACAGGAACAAATGAGAGTCTGGACAGGAACAAATGACAGTTCGGACAGGAACAAATGAGAGTCTGGACAGGAACAAATGACAGTTCGGACAGGAACAAATGACAGTTCGGACAGGAACAAATGACAGTTCGGACAGGAACAAATGACAGTTCGGACAGGAACAAATGAGAGTCTGGACAGGAACAAATGACAGTTCGGACAGGAACAAATGAGAGTCTGGACAGGAACAAATGAGAGTCTGGACAGGAACAAATGACAGTTCGGACAGGAACAAATGAGAGTCCTGACAGGAACAAATGACAGTTCGGACAGGAACAAATGAGAGTCTGGACAGGAACAAATGAGAGTTCAGACAGGAACAAATGAGAGTTCAGACAGGAACAAATGACAGTTCAGACAGGAACAAATGAGAGTTCAGACAGGAACAAATGACAGTTCGGACAGGAACAAATGACAGTTCGGACAGGAACAAATGAGAGTCTGGACAGGAACAAATGAGAGTCTGGACAGGAACAAATGCGAGTCTGGACAGGAACAAATGAGAGTCTGGACAGGAACAAATGACAGTTCGGACAGGAACAAATGAGAGTCTGGACAGGAACAAATGACAGTTCGGACAGGAACAAATGACAGTTCGGACAGGAACAAATGACAGTTCGGACAGGAACAAATGACAGTTCGGACAGGAACAAATGAGAGTCTGGACAGGAACAAATGACAGTTCGGACAGGAACAAATGAGAGTCTGGACAGGAACAAATGAGAGTCTGGACAGGAACAAATGACAGTTCGGACAGGAACAAATGAGAGTCCTGACAGGAACAAATGACAGTTCAGACAGGAACAAATGACAGTTCGGACAGGAACAAATGACAGTCTGGACAGGAACAAATGACAGTTCGGACAGGAACAAATGACAGTTCAGACAGGAACAAATGAGAGTCCTGACAGGAACAAATGAGAGTCCTGACAGGAACAAATGACAGTTCGGACAGGAACAAATGAGAGTCTGGACAGGAACAAATGACAGTTCGGACAGGAACAAATGAGAGTCTGGACAGGAACAAATGAGAGTCTGGACAGGAACAAATGACAGTTCGGACAGGAACAAATGAGAGTCCTGACAGGAACAAATGACAGTTCAGACAGGAACAAATGACAGTCTGGACAGGAACAAATGAGAGTCTGGACAGGAACAAATGACAGTTCGGACAGGAACAAATGAGAGTCCTGACAGGAACAAATGACAGTTCGGACAGGAACAAATGAGAGTCTGGACAGGAACAAATGAGAGTTCAGACAGGAACAAATGAGAGTTCAGACAGGAACAAATGACAGTTCGGACAGGAACAAATGAGAGTTCAGACAGGAACAAATGACAGTTCGGACAGGAACAAATGACAGTTCGGACAGGAACAAATGAGAGTCTGGACAGGAACAAATGAGAGTCTGGACAGGAACAAATGCGAGTCTGGACAGGAACAAATGAGAGTCTGGACAGGAACAAATGACAGTTCGGACAGGAACAAATGAGAGTCTGGACAGGAACAAATGACAGTTCGGACAGGAACAAATGACAGTTCGGACAGGAACAAATGACAGTTCGGACAGGAACAAATGACAGTTCGGACAGGAACAAATGAGAGTCTGGACAGGAACAAATGACAGTTCGGACAGGAACAAATGAGAGTCTGGACAGGAACAAATGAGAGTCTGGACAGGAACAAATGACAGTTCGGACAGGAACAAATGAGAGTCCTGACAGGAACAAATGACAGTTCAGACAGGAACAAATGACAGTTCGGACAGGAACAAATGACAGTCTGGACAGGAACAAATGACAGTTCGGACAGGAACAAATGACAGTTCAGACAGGAACAAATGAGAGTCCTGACAGGAACAAATGAGAGTCCTGACAGGAACAAATGAGAGTCCTGACAGGAACAAATGACAGTTCGGACAGGAACAAATGAGAGTCTGGACAGGAACAAATGACAGTTCGGACAGGAACAAATGAGAGTCTGGACAGGAACAAATGAGAGTCTGGACAGGAACAAATGACAGTTCGGACAGGAACAAATGAGAGTCCTGACAGGAACAAATGACAGTTCGGACAGGAACAAATGAGAGTCTGGACAGGAACAAATGAGAGTTCAGACAGGAACAAATGAGAGTTCAGACAGGAACAAATGACAGTTCGGACAGGAACAAATGAGAGTTCAGACAGGAACAAATGACAGTTCGGACAGGAACAAATGACAGTTCGGACAGGAACAAATGAGAGTCTGGACAGGAACAAATGAGAGTCTGGACAGGAACAAATGACAGTTCGGACAGGAACAAATGAGAGTCTGGACAGGAACAAATGACAGTTCGGACAGGAACAAATGACAGTTCGGACAGGAACAAATGACAGTTCGGACAGGAACAAATGACAGTTCGGACAGGAACAAATGAGAGTCTGGACAGGAACAAATGACAGTTCGGACAGGAACAAATGAGAGTCTGGACAGGAACAAATGAGAGTCTGGACAGGAACAAATGACAGTTCGGACAGGAACAAATGAGAGTCCTGACAGGAACAAATGACAGTTCAGACAGGAACAAATGACAGTTCGGACAGGAACAAATGACAGTCTGGACAGGAACAAATGACAGTTCGGACAGGAACAAATGACAGTTCAGACAGGAACAAATGAGAGTCCTGACAGGAACAAATGAGAGTCCTGACAGGAACAAATGAGAGTCCTGACAGGAACAAATGACAGTTCGGACAGGAACAAATGAGAGTCTGGACAGGAACAAATGAGAGTTCAGACAGGAACAAATGAGAGTTCAGACAGGAACAAATGACAGTTCGGACAGGAACAAATGAGAGTTCAGACAGGAACAAATGAGAATTCAGACAGGAACAAATGACAGTTCGGACAGGAACAAATGAGAGTCCTGACAGGAACAAATGACAGTTCGGACAGGAACAAATGACAGTTCGGACAGGAACAAATGAGAGTCTGGACAGGAACAAATGAGAGTTCGGACAGGAACAAATGAGAGTTCAGACAGGAACAAATGACAGTTCGGACAGGAACAAATGACAGTTCGGACAGGAACAAATGAGAGTCTGGACAGGAACAAATGAGAGTCTGGACAGGAACAAATGCGAGTCTGGACAGGAACAAATGAGAGTCTGGACAGGAACAAATGACAGTTCGGACAGGAACAAATGAGAGTCTGGACAGGAACAAATGACAGTTCGGACAGGAACAAATGAGAGTCTGGACAGGAACAAATGAGAGTCTGGACAGGAACAAATGACAGTTCGGACAGGAACAAATGAGAGTCCTGACAGGAACAAATGACAGTTCAGACAGGAACAAATGACAGTTCGGACAGGAACAAATGACAGTCTGGACAGGAACAAATGACAGTTCGGACAGGAACAAATGACAGTTCAGACAGGAACAAATGAGAGTCCTGACAGGAACAAATGAGAGTCCTGACAGGAACAAATGAGAGTCCTGACAGGAACAAATGACAGTTCGGACAGGAACAAATGAGAGTCTGGACAGGAACAAATGAGAGTTCAGACAGGAACAAATGAGAGTTCAGACAGGAACAAATGACAGTTCGGACAGGAACAAATGAGAGTTCAGACAGGAACAAATGAGAATTCAGACAGGAACAAATGACAGTTCGGACAGGAACAAATGAGAGTCCTGACAGGAACAAATGACAGTTCGGACAGGAACAAATGACAGTTCGGACAGGAACAAATGAGAGTCTGGACAGGAACAAATGAGAGTTCGGACAGGAACAAATGAGAGTTCAGACAGGAACAAATGACAGTTCGGACAGGAACAAATGACAGTTCGGACAGGAACAAATGAGAGTCTGGACAGGAACAAATGAGAGTCTGGACAGGAACAAATGAGAGTCTGGACAGGAACAAATGAGAGTCCTGACAGGAACAAATGAGAGTCCTGACAGGAACAAATGAGAGTCCTGACAGGAACAAATGACAGTTCGGACAGGAACAAATGACAGTTCGGACAGGAACAAATGACAGTTCGGACAGGAACAAATGAGAGTTCGGACAGGAACAAATGAGAGTTCGGACAGGAACAAATGACAGTTCGGACAGGAACAAATGAGAGTTCGGACAGGAACAAATGACAGTTCGGACAGGAACAAATGAGAGTTCGGACAGGAACAAATGACAGTTCGGACAGGAACAAATGACAGTTCGGACAGGAACAAATGAGAGTTCGGACAGGAACAAATAACAGTTCGGACAGGAACAAATGAGAGTCTGGACAGAGAAATATTCACTGTGACCCCGAGATAAGTATCTGTGACCCCGAGATAAGTATCTGTGACCCTGAGATAAGTATCTGTGACCCTGAGATAAGTATCTGTGATCACGAGATAAGTATCTGTGACCCTGAGATAAGTATCTGTGACCCCGAGATAAGTATCTGTGACCCCGAGATAAGTATCTGTGACCCCGAGATAAGTATCTGTGACCCCGAGATAAGTATCTGTGACCCTGAGATAAGTATCTGTGACCCTGAGATAAGTATCTGTGACCCCGAGATAAGTGTCTGTGACCCCGAGATAAGTATCTGTGACCCCGAGATAAGTATCTGTGACCCTGAGATAAGTATCTGTGACCCCGAGATAAGTATCTGTGACCCTGAGATAAGTATCTGTGACCCCAAGATAAGTATCTGTGAGCCCGAGATAAGTATCTGTGACCCCGAGATAAGTATCTGTGACCCTGAGATACAGTGCCTTGCGAAAGTATTCGGCCCCCTTGAACTTTAATTTTGCACGCCCAATTTTTCAGTTTTTGATTTGTTAAAAAAGTTTGAAATATCCAATAAATAAAAAAATACAGTTTTATATGTTTATGTTTGAAGCCTGAAATGTGGCAAAAGGTCGCAAAGTTCAAGGGGGCCAAATACTTTCGCAAGGCACTGTATATATAGAATAATAATAGTAGAATTATAATAGAATTATAATAAAAAGTTGTTACTTAGAAAATGATTTTTTAATAATAAATGAAAGGAATTTATTTCCGACCCCTAGAATGTTGTAGAGATGTTTTTACAGCGTTTCCGACCCCTAGAGTGTTGTAGAGATGTTTTTACAGTGTTTCCGACCCCTAGAGTGTTGTAGAGATGTTTTTACAGCGTTTCCGACCCCTAGAGTGTTGTAGAGACGTTTTTACAGCGTTTCCGACCCCTAGAGTGTTGTAGAGACGTTTTTACAGCGTTTCCGACCCCTAGAGTGTTGTAGAGATGTTTTTACAGTGTTTCCGACCCCTAGAGTGTTGTAGAGATGTTTTTACAGCGTTTCCGACCCCTAGAGTGTTGTAGAGACGTTTTTACAGCGTTTCCGACCCCTAGAGTGTTGTAGAGATGTTTTTACAGCGTTTCCGACCCCTAGAGTGTTGTAGAGATGTTTTTACAGCGTTTCCGACCCCTAGAGTGTTGTAGAGATGTTTTTACAGCGTTTCCGACCCCTAGAGTGTTGTAGAGATGTTTTTACAGCGTTTCCGACCCCTGGAGTGTTGTAGAGACGTTTTTACAGCGTTTCCGACCCCTAGAATGTTGTAGAGATGTTTTTACAGCGTTTCCGACCCCTAGAGTGTTGTAGAGATGTTTTTACAGCGTTTCCGACCCCTAGAGTGTTGTAGAGATGTTTTTACAGCGTTTCCGACCCCTAGAGTGTTGTAGAGACGTTTTTACAGCGTTTCCGACCCCTAGAGTGTTGTAGAGACGTTTTTACAGCGTTTCCGACCCCTAGAGTGTTGTAGAGATGTTTTTACAGCGTTTCCGACCCCTAGAGTGTTGTAGAGACGTTTTTACAGCGTTTCCGACCCCTAGAGTGTTGTAGAGATGTTTTTACAGCGTTTCCGACCCCTAGAGTGTTGTAGAGACGTTTTTACAGCGTTTCCGACCCCTAGAGTGTTGTAGAGACGTTTTTACAGCGTTTCCGACCCCTAGAGTGTTGTAGAGACGTTTTTACAGCGTTTCCGACCCCTGGAGTGTTGTAGAGACGTTTTTACAGCGTTTCCGACCCCTAGAGTGTTGTAGAGACGTTTTTACAGCGTTTCCGACCCCTGGAGTGTTGTAGAGACGTTTTTACAGCGTTTCCGACCCCTAGAGTGTTGTAGAGACGTTTTTACAGCGTTTCCGACCCCTAGAGTGTTGTAGAGATGTTTTTACAGCGTTTCCGACCCCTAGAGTGTTGTAGAGATGTTTTTACAGCGTTTCCGACCCCTAGAGTGTTGTAGAGACGTTTTTACAGCGTTTCCGACCCCTACAGTGTTGTAGAGATGTTTTTACAGCGTTTCCGACCCCTAGAGTGTTGTAGAGACGTTTTTACAGCGTTTCCGACCCCTAGAGTGTTGTAGAGATGTTTTTACAGCGTTTCCGACCCCTAGAGTGTTGTAGAGATGTTTTTACAGCGTTTCCGACCCCTAGAGTGTTGTAGAGACGTTTTTACAGCGTTTCCGACCCCTAGAGTGTTGTAGAGATGTTTTTACAGCGTTTCCGACCCCTGGAGTGTTGTAGAGATGTTTTTACAGCGTTTCCGACCCCTAGAGTGTTGTAGAGATGTTTTTACAGCGTTTCCGACCCCTAGAGTGTTGTAGAGATGTTTTTACAGCGTTTCCGACCCCTAGAGTGTTGTAGAGATGTTTTTACAGCGTTTCTGACCCCTAGAGTGTTGTAGAGACGTTTTTACAGCGTTTCCGACCCCTAGAGTGTTGTAGAGATGTTTTTACAGCGTTTCCGACCCCTAGAGTGTTGTAGAGACGTTTTTACAGCGTTTCCGACCCCTGGAGTGTTGTAGAGATGTTTTTACAGCGTTTCCGACCCCTAGAGTGTTGTAGAGACGTTTTTACAGCGTTTCCGACCCCTGGAGTGTTGTAGAGATGTTTTTACAGCGTTTCCGACCCCTAGAGTGTTGTAGAGATGTTTTTACAGCGTTTCCGACCCCTGGAGTGTTGTAGAGATGTTTTTACAGCGTTTCCGACCCCTAGAGTGTTGTAGAGACGTTTTTACAGCGTTTCCGACCCCTAGAGTGTTGTAGAGATGTTTTTACAGCGTTTCCGACCCCTAGAGTGTTGTAGAGACGTTTTTACAGCGTTTCCGACCCCTAGAGTGTTGTAGAGATGTTTTTACAGCGTTTCCGACCCCTAGAGTGTTGTAGAGATGTTTTTACAGCGTTTCCGACCCCTAGAGTGTTGTAGAGATGTTTTTACAGCGTTTCCGACCCCTAGAGTGTTGTAGAGATGTTTTTACAGCGTTTCCGACCCCTGGAGTGTTGTAGAGACGTTTTTACAGCGTTTCCGACCCCTAGAATGTTGTAGAGATGTTTTTACAGCGTTTCCGACCCCTAGAGTGTTGTAGAGATGTTTTTACAGCGTTTCCGACCCCTAGAGTGTTGTAGAGATGTTTTTACAGCGTTTCCGACCCCTAGAGTGTTGTAGAGACGTTTTTACAGCGTTTCCGACCCCTAGAGTGTTGTAGAGATGTTTTTACAGCGTTTCCGACCCCTAGAGTGTTGTAGAGATGTTTTTACAGCGTTTCCGACCCCTAGAGTGTTGTAGAGACGTTTTTACAGCGTTTCCGACCCCTGGAGTGTTGTAGAGATGTTTTTACAGCGTTTCCGACCCCTAGAGTGTTGTAGAGACGTTTTTACAGCGTGTCCGACCCCTAGAGTGTTGTAGAGACGTTTTTACAGCGTGTCCGACCCCTAGAGTGTTGTAGAGACGTTTTTACAGCGTTTCCGACCCCTAGAGTGTTGTAGAGATGTTTTTACAGCGTTTCCGACCCCTAGAGTGTTGTAGAGATGTTTTTACAGCGTTTCCGACCCCTAGAGTGTTGTAGAGACGTTTTTACAGCGTTTCCGACCCCTGGAGTGTTGTAGAGATGTTTTTACAGCGTTTCCGACCCCTAGAGTGTTGTAGAGACGTTTTTACAGCGTTTCCGACCCCTAGAGTGTTGTAGAGACGTTTTTACAGCGTTTCCGACCCCTAGAGTGTTGTAGAGATGTTTTTACAGCGTTTCCGACCCCTAGAGTGTTGTAGAGATGTTTTTACAGCGTTTCCGACCCCTAGAGTGTTGTAGAGATGTTTTTACAGCGTTTCCGACCCCTAGAGTGTTGTAGAGACGTTTTTACAGCGTTTCCGACCCCTAGAGTGTTGTAGAGATGTTTTTACAGCGTTTCCGACCCCTAGAGTGTTGTAGAGATGTTTTTACAGCGTGTCCGACCCCTAGAGTGTTGTAGAGACGTTTTTACAGCGTTTCCGACCCCTAGAGTGTTGTAGAGATGTTTTTACAGCGTTTCCGACCCCTAGAGTGTTGTAGAGACGTTTTTACAGCGTTTCCGACCCCTAGAGTGTTGTAGAGACGTTTTTACAGCGTTTCCGACCCCTAGAGTGTTGTAGAGATGTTTTTACAGCGTTTCTGACCCCTAGAGTGTTGTAGAGATGTTTTTACAGCGTTTCCGACCCCTAGAGTGTTGTAGAGACGTTTTTACAGCGTTTCCGACCCCTAGAGTGTTGTAGAGACGTTTTTACAGCGTTTCCGACCCCTAGAGTGTTGTAGAGACGTTTTTACAGCGTTTCCGACCCCTAGAGTGTTGTAGAGACGTTTTTACAGCGTTTCCGACCCCTAGAGTGTTGTAGAGACGTTTTTACAGCGTTTCCGACCCCTAGAGTGTTGTAGAGACGTTTTTACAGCGTTTCCGACCCCTAGAGTGTTGTAGAGACGTTTTTACAGCGTTTCCGACCCCTAGAGTGTTGTAGAGATGTTTTTACAGCGTTTCCGACCCCTGGAGTGTTGTAGAGACGTTTTTACAGCGTTTCCGACCCCTAGAGTGTTGTAGAGATGTTTCTACAGCGTTTCCGACCCCTAGAGTGTTGTAGAGACGTTTTTACAGCGTTTCCGACCCCTAGAGTGTTGTAGAGATGTTTTTACAGCGTTTCCGACCCCTAGAGTGTTGTAGAGATGTTTTTACAGCGTGTCCGACCCCTAGAGTGTTGTAGAGACGTTTTTACAGCGTTTCCGACCCCTAGAGTGTTGTAGAGATGTTTCTACAGCGTTTCCGACCCCTAGAGTGTTGTAGAGACGTTTTTACAGCGTTTCCGACCCCTAGAGTGTTGTAGAGACGTTTTTACAGCGTTTCCGACCCCTAGAGTGTTGTAGAGATGTTTTTACAGCGTTTCTGACCCCTAGAGTGTTGTAGAGATGTTTTTACAGCGTTTCCGACCCCTAGAGTGTTGTAGAGACGTTTTTACAGCGTTTCCGACCCCTAGAGTGTTGTAGAGACGTTTTTACAGCGTTTCCGACCCCTAGAGTGTTGTAGAGACGTTTTTACAGCGTTTCCGACCCCTAAAGTGTTGTAGAGACGTTTTTACAGCGTTTCCGACCCCTATAGTGTTGTAGAGATGTTTTTACAGCGTTTCCGACCCCTAGAGTGTTGTAGAGACGTTTTTACAGCGTTTCCGACCCCTAGAGTGTTGTAGAGACGTTTTTACAGCGTTTCCGACCCCTAGAGTGTTGTAGAGACGTTTTTACAGCGTTTCCGACCCCTGGAGTGTTGTAGAGACGTTTTTACAGCGTTTCCGACCCCTAGAGTGTTGTAGAGACGTTTTTACAGCGTTTCCGACCCCTAGAGTGTTGTAGAGACGTTTTTACAGCGTTTCCGACCCCTAGAGTGTTGTAGAGACGTTTTTACAGCGTTTCCGACCCCTAGAGTGTTGTAGAGACGTTTTTACAGCGTTCAAATCTGACTACCAGAGAACATAATGGGGAAACCAGGGAAAAACACCAAGTAATCACAAGTTATTTGGAAATAATGAACCGTTTATGAAACAAAATAGTTGGTAAGCTTTTAACATCTAGGCCTCGTGCACAATTTAAATGTAGAGTGATGCAGTGAAAGATTTGTGAAAACTTGATATTGTGTAAAGTGGAAGCTGTGTTATTTCACACAGTCATTGTTGTTTTTTTATCCTAGGAGAGCTGACATGAAAAGGTTTCATCAAACTCAAACGTTGGTGTTTGACCAAGGCACATTTGTAACCTCTTGAATTGTAATGCAGACCACAGTGATCTGTTAACGTGGGAACAGGAGTCGGCGCTAGCAGCTGTAGAGTCGGAGCTAGCAGCTGTAGAGTCGGAGCTAGCAGCTGTAGAGTCGGAGCTAGCAGCTGTAGAGTCGGAGCTAGCAGCTGTAGAGTCAGAGCTAACAGCAGTAGATAGGAGATAACACCTGTAGACTCAAAGCTAGCAGCTGTAGTAAGAGCTAACAGCAGTAGATAGGAGATAACACCTGTAGACTCAAAGCTAGCAGCTGTAGAGTCAAAGCTAGCAGCTGTAGAGTCAGAGCTAGCAGCTGTAGAGTCAAAGCTAGCAGCTGTAGAGTCAAAGCTAGCAGCTGTAGAGTCAGAGCTAGCAGCTGTAGAGTCAAAGCTAGCAGCTGTAGAGTCAGAGCTAGCAGCTGTAGAGTCAAAGCTAACAGAAGAAGAGGAGCTGACAGCTGTAGAGTAGGTCAGAGCTAACAGCAGGAGAGTCAGAGCTAACAGCTGTAGAGTCAGTCAGAGCTAACAGCGGTAGAGTCAGTCAGAGCTAACAGCTGTAGAGTCAGTCAGAGCTAACCGCAGGAGAGTCAGGATGACAACTGTAGAGTCAGTCAGAGCTAACAGCAGGAGAGTCAGAGCTGACAGCTGTAGAGTCAGAGCTAACAGCAGGAGAGTCAGAGCTAACAGCTGTAGAGTCAGTCAGAGCTAACAGCTGTAGAGTCAGTCAGAGCTAGGAGCTGAAGAGTCAGAGCTAACAGCTGTAGAGTCAGTCAGAGCTAACGGCAGGAGAGTCAGGCTGACAACTGTAGAGTCAGTCAGAGCTAACAGCAGGAGAGTCAGAGCTGACAGCTGTAGAGTCAGAGCTAACAGCAGGAGAGTCAGAGCTGACAGCTGTAGAGTCAAAGCTAACAGCAGGAGATTCAGAGCTAACAGCAGGAGAGTCAGAGCTAACAGCTGTAGAGTCGGAGCTAGCAGCTGTAGAGTCAGAGCTAACAGCAGTAGATAGGAGATAACACCTGTAGACTCAAAGCTAGCAGCTGTAGTAAGAGCTAACAGCAGTAGATAGGAGATAACACCTGTAGACTCAAAGCTAGCAGCTGTAGAGTCAAAGCTAGCAGCTGTAGAGTCAGAGCTAGCAGCTGTAGAGTCAAAGCTAGCAGCTGTAGAGTCAAAGCTAGCAGCTGTAGAGTCAGAGCTAGCAGCTGTAGAGTCAAAGCTAGCAGCTGTAGAGTCAGAGCTAGCAGCTGTAGAGTCAAAGCTAACAGAAGAAGAGGAGCTGACAGCTGTAGAGTAGGTCAGAGCTAACAGCAGGAGAGTCAGAGCTAACAGCTGTAGAGTCAGTCAGAGCTAACAGCGGTAGAGTCAGTCAGAGCTAACAGCTGTAGAGTCAGTCAGAGCTAACCGCAGGAGAGTCAGGATGACAACTGTAGAGTCAGTCAGAGCTAACAGCAGGAGAGTCAGAGCTGACAGCTGTAGAGTCAGAGCTAACAGCAGGAGAGTCAGAGCTAACAGCTGTAGAGTCAGTCAGAGCTAACAGCTGTAGAGTCAGTCAGAGCTAGGAGCTGAAGAGTCAGAGCTAACAGCTGTAGAGTCAGTCAGAGCTAACGGCAGGAGAGTCAGGCTGACAACTGTAGAGTCAGTCAGAGCTAACAGCAGGAGAGTCAGAGCTGACAGCTGTAGAGTCAGAGCTAACAGCAGGAGAGTCAGAGCTGACAGCTGTAGAGTCAAAGCTAACAGCAGGAGATTCAGAGCTAACAGCAGGAGAGTCAGAGCTAACAGCTGTAGTGTCAGAGCTAACAGCTGTAGAGTCAGTCAGAGCTAACCGCAGGAGAGTCAGGCTGACAACTGTAGAGTCAGTCAGAGCTAACAGCAGGAGAGTCAGAGCTGACAGCTGTAGAGTCAGAGCTAACAGCAGGAGAGTCAGAGCTAACAGCTGTAGAGTCAGTCAGAGCTAACAGCTGTAGAGTCAGTCAGAGCTAGGAGCTGAAGAGTCAGAGCTAACAGCTGTAGAGTCAGTCAGAGCTAACGGCAGGAGAGTCAGGCTGACAACTGTAGAGTCAGTCAGAGCTAACAGCAGGAGAGTCAGAGCTGACAGCTGTAGAGTCAGAGCTAACAGCAGGAGAGTCAGAGCTGACAGCTGTAGAGTTAAAGCTAACAGCAGGAGAGTCAGAGCTAACAGCAGGAGAGTCAGAGCTAACAGCTGTAGAGTCAGAGCTAACAGCTGTAGAGTCAGAGCTAACAGCAGGAGAGTCAGAGTTAACAGCTGTAGAGTCAGTCAGAGCTAACAGCTGTAGAGTCAGAGCTGACAGCTGTAGAGTCAGCGCTAACAGCAGGAGAGTCAGAGCTAGGAGCTGTAGAGTCAGAGCTAACAGCTGTAGAGTCAGTCAGAGCTAACAGCAGCAGAGTCAGAGCTAACAGCTGTAGAGTCAGAGCTAGCAGCTGTAGAGTCAGTCAGAGCTAACAGCTGTAGAGTCAGAGCTAACAGCTGTAGAGTCAGTCAGAGCTAGCAGCTGTAGAGTCAGTCAGAGCTAACAGCTGTAGAGTCAGTCAGAGCTAACACCTGTAGAGTCAGAGCTAACAGCTGTAGAGTCAGTCAGAGCTAGCAGCTGTAGAGTCAGTCAGAGCTAACAGCTGTAGAGTCAGTCAGAGCTAACAGCAACACCATTGCCTTTTGGGGTAGAGATGTGAGAGGCTTACTACAAGCTCTATGCAAACACAAGATTCGGAGCGCTGCGTTTTCCTCACACAGGGACCTTGTAATACGGTCTGGCATTCGTACTTTTTTTTTACTACGTGAAAATTGAGACACGCCGTATCATTCATTCCGCAGCCGTGGGGCCAGTGATTTCATTTGGTTCTTGGATATGACCTATAGGCTATATAGGCTATTCATCAAAGTAACCTATTTTAAAGTAACCCATTGATAGCCAAATATAATCTCAGTGACTGTTCAAAAGGTAAACCAAACAACAAGAATCCACCAAAAAGGAATTTTGTTTAGCAGTAATAACTAGTGATTACAGGCTATTGTGAAATGCTAGAACCTGCTGTAGCCAGCTAGCTAACCTTGTGCTTTTTTTCTAGATGACCAAAACATGGTGTTCTATTATTAGCTGGGATGTGAATACACAAGCAGTTAAACTGGGATTATGTTTTAGGTTACACAGGTAAGTTTAACAATATTTGCCAGGGCATATTTTTTGTTATTGTAAATTGGATTATTTCACATGGAAAGCTAAAAAGGCTATGTTTTTAGCCAGGCTAAAGCCAGCCAGCAACTACTAGCAAGGGTAGGTGACTCTTCCTTGCTTTTCACAAAATGAGAAGACAAAAAAACAAAAACTAATGTTTCCCGGCGACGATATCATGTTACCAAAAGGTGTTTTCTGCACTCCACACGCACATAGATCTAAGGACTGAATTTATTATTATTATTTTATAAATTTGACCTTTTATTTAACTAGGCAAGCTAAAGCTTGTAGTAAACTTAATGCTTAAAATGATTTTTGGCAATGAGGCCCTTTTATCTCCTTCCCCAGAGTCAGATGAACTTGTGGATACCATTTTGTATGTCTCTGCATGCAGCTTGAAGAAAGTTGCTAACCTAGCGTTAGCGCAGTTGCTAACTGCTGTTAGCGCAATGACTGGAAGACTATGGTAGCAGATACCAAGACCTCCAGTCATTGCGCTAACGCTAGTTAGCATTGGCTTGCGGAACTACCTCTTATCTTTCTTCAAACTGAACACAGAGACATAAAAATAGTGTCCGGGAAGTTCGTCTGACTTTGGTGGAGTTACACATCTATGCCAGAATCTCAAAGTTTTCCTTGTAACATCATGGTACAAGGTGACATCATGCTAATAGTATCGATACTGATATGTGTGACGAAGGAAAAACCCATGTTATACAGTGCCTTGCACGGCCCCCTTGAACTTTGCGACCTTTTGCCACATTTCAGGCTTCAAACATAAAGCTGTATTTTTTTGTGAAGAAAAGAATCAACAACAAGTGGGACACAATCATGAAGTGGAACGACATTTATTGGATATTTCAAACTTTTTTAACAAATCAAAAACTGAAAAATTGGGCGTGCAAAATTATTCAGCCCCCTTAAGTTAATACTTTGTAGCGCCACCTTTTGCTGCGATTACAGCTGTCAGTCGCTTGGGGTATGTCTCTATCAGTTTTGCACATCGAGAGACTGACATTTTTTCCCATTCCTCCTTGCAAAACAGCTCGAGCTCAGTGAGGTTGGATGGAGAGCATTTGTGAACAGCAGTTTTCAGTTCTTTCCACAGATTCTCGATTGGATTCAGGTCTGGACTTTGACTTGGCCATTCTAACACCTGGATATGTTTATTTTTGAACCATTCCATTGTAGATTTTGCTTTATGTTTTGGATCATTGTCTTGTTGGAAGACAAATCTCCGTCCCAGTCTCAGGTCTTTTGCAGACTCCATCAGGTTTTCTTCCAGAATGGTCCTGTATTTGGCTCCATCCATCTTCCCATCAATTTTAACCATCTTCCCTGTCCCTGCTGAAGAAAAGCAGGCCCAAACCATGATGCTGTCACCACCATGTTTGACAGTGGGGATGGTGTGTTCAGGGTGATGAGCTGTGTTGCTTTTACGCCAAACATAACGTTTTGCATTGTTGCCAAAAAGTTCAATTTTGGTTTCAAATGATCAGAGCACCTTCTTCCACATGTTTGGTGTGTCTCCCAGGTGGCTTGTGGCAAACTTTAAACAACACTTTTTATGGAAATCTTTAAGAAATGGCTTTCTTCTTGCCACTCTTCCATAAAGGCCAGATTTGTGCAATATACGACTGATTGTTGTCCTATGGACAGAGTCTCCCACCTCAGCTGTAGATCTCTGCAGTTCATCCAGAGTGATCATGGGCCTCTTGGCTGCATCTCTGATCAGTCTTCTCCTTGTATGAGCTGAAAGTTTAGAGGGACGGCCAGGTCTTGGTAGATTTGCAGTGCTCTGATACTCCTTCCATTTCAATATTATCGCTTGCACAGTGCTCCTTGGGATGTTTAAAGCTTGGGAAATCTTTTTGTATCCAAATCCAGCATTAAACTTCTTCACAACAGTATCTCGGACCTGCCTGGTGTGTTTCTTGTTCTTCATGATGCTCTCTGCGCTTTTAACGGACCTCTGAGACTATCACAGTGCAGGTGCATTTATAAGGAGACTTGATTACACACAGGTGGATTGTATTTATCATCATTAGTCATTTAGGTCAACATTGGATCATTCAGAGATCCTCACTGAACATCTGGAGAGAGTTTGCTGCACTGAAAGTAAAGGGCTGAATAATTTTGCACGCCCAATTTTTCAGTTTTTGATTTGTTAAAAAAGTTTTAAATATCCAATAAATGTTGTTCCACTTCATGATTGTGTCCCACTTGTTGTTGATTCTTCACAAAAAAATACAGTTTATATCTTTATGTTTGAAGCCTGAAATGTGGCAAAAGGTCGCAAAGTTCAAGAGGGCCGAATACTTTCGCAAGGCACTGTTTGTACAGACAATTCTGGCTCTTCTCAGAGGAAATCACGTGACACTAGCATGTCCTTTATGCTTCTTTATTGTTATAGTACTATACATCTGACGACCTGTTTCTAAGGTTGGAAAGTTTACTGTAGGCATACTTTTCTCTTTAAATAATAAGAGCTGTTACAACTATTCACAAAGAACACAAAGGTATTCACACTCAGAATAAAATGCACTTACAGTACACTCATCCCTTACTATAACTTGATATCAGCAGACTACATAACTATAACTTGACTTCGGAAGACTACCAATTATTAAAAAAAATATTTTTAAAAAAGAAGGTAAAGTGAAAACAACTACTACTCAAAATCAAAAATCTCTGCCTCCTTGTCTTTCCAGAAAGTGAAACTCCTGTCTATGTATTTGCAAATCTCATCATTGCTGAAACTGGAAATGTCTGTTCCTTGTTTAATCAGAGCCCCTTCATCTGGTGTCGGGGTTTGAAGGATGACTATGGGCACAGGCCTGACCTCTGGTGGAAACGGTTGTTTCTCTACCTCTGGCAGTTCACACCGAGTCGTTGACACGTTCCCAAAGAACTTGGCCTTAATGTCCTCGAAGCCGTCCTTCCACTCACGGTTCCCGGCCTCGATGTCCATCATGACGGCCTTGTGGAACTCCCGGATGCTCTCCCAGGTGAAACGACCAACGTGGTCAAACACCTCAAAGCACAGCAGGTGTCTCATCTTCCTCTCATCCGCGGGGAGTTCGAGTTCCAGGATGTGGAAGTACCCCAGCATAAAGAGGTCAAGGGTCAGACTGTCATAGTCCACCATCGCCCCGTCCACCTTGTGGAGGAATTAGAATCAGATTCAGAATCACAATCAGTGTGTGTGTGTGTGTAGAAAGTGTCTGTGTGTGTGTGTGTATAAAGTGCAGAATGACCTTGGGGAGGAACTGTTCAGGGGAGTATGGTGCCTGCTGCCTGTGGAGACGGCGGATTTGGCGAGACGGAACGCTGGAGATCATGCTCCTCCAATCACCAATCATCTTGTTGATGACACTCCTCTGTTTGAAGAAATGTCCCAGAGGCATCTGAGATCCCTTCTGTGGTCCCCTGCCACCTGTCCCCCCAGGTTTACCGCCAACCTCCTCCACACTGGCTCTCCTCTCGGCCTCTCTGGTCTTCAGGGTCACCGTGTAGGCGGACTTCTTCCAGTGGCCCAGGAACAGCACCACGATACGTTCCTTCCGTAGACTGGTGGTTTCCCTAACGTCGGTCATGTCGTCATCGCAGGCTATGCCTGAGTCACTGTTCCGGTCAGCTTCGGGGGCTGGGTTCATCTCTTTGGGCTGTTCCTGTGTTCCTCTGACCTCTGACCCCAGGCCTTCCTCCTGTGTGGCTGACATCGTGTGGACCTCTTCTTCTGTTTCTTGTTCATGACCTTCAAAGTTGGACTTCAGATTCCGGACAGAAACCCCAAACTGTTGGATCTCGGACTCTATCTGCTCCCTGCGCCCTCGGGTAGAGGTGGGTCTGTCTGGGCTCTGGGAGAACACAGTGGATAGCTCTGTGTTGGGCATCTTAGAATACGGCCCGTCTGCCAGGTTGGCCATCAGCAGGGACATGCTCTTTACGATGCCTGAGATGCGGTTGCACCACACGGGCAGAGGGACCTTAATTAAGGGATTACAATGGAAATAAGTAATTGACTTCATTGTGTGATTTTAGAAACATTGTTCATGTTTGTAAAATAGAATTACATATATAATTTAATAGGATCTCTGTGGTATATACACTGTTGAATTGTTTGTTGTTGTCAAATAAACTCAAACCTGAGACTCCTGGTTGGGGTTTCTGAACTGAGTGCTGGCTGTGATGTTGACGATGGGAGCTGGCAGGATGGTCCTGAGCTCCTCAGCCAGACGAGCTAGCTCTGTCTCATAGCCTTCACAGTTTTTCTGGTTGGACACGTTCTGGATCTGCTTCTCCAGGTAAATCAGGTCGTCCTCGGTCAGCAGCTCTCCAAACGGGCCCAGGATAGCGTTGTGGGCCTGTGAGTACCTCCAGTTCACCGCTTTGGAAGTGCTGTTCCCATTCTCCTACAAAGGTTGAGGAGACACAGTACAGAGGTTTTTAAATATACAGTACACGTCATATCACTGACATACACACGATGAGGGATGAGTTTGTTTTTTGGAACACAAGAAATTAGTAGACTTAATCTGGGTCTGAGAATCCGTCTCTTTATGTCCCGATTGGTGTAATGACTACGAATAACATGCCAGCTCTATTGATGTGACCATACAGCATCATGAGTTATCCAATCAGGGCTGTGACCGTATTGGAATATGAAATCAGAGTGCCTCACCTTCCTCCTCTGGTCCTCCTCGTCCAATAGCCTGGCCTGTAGCTGACGCACCATGACCTGTCTCTTCCACTCAGCGATTGGCCGACCCCGCTCGTCATGGGTGGGAACCAGATAGTCAATGTCTGATAGGTTGGCCTCTTCCGTGGGCAGAACTACCATCCTGTTCTGTTGGCGAACAAAACAATATCAACAACAATTTACCATCAGTATAACAGCTAGTTGTATTAGTCCAATATGGAGACTGAGCTGGACGAGATGGGTCTCTCGTGGGACAGGGCAGAAACTGTGGCCAAAGACAGACTCCAGTGGACAAGATGGGTCCACTTGTCCAGTGGACGAGATGGGTCTCTCGTGGGACAGGGCAGAAACTGGCCAAAGACTGGGTCCACTTGTCCAGTGGATGAGATGGGTCTCTCGTGGGACAGGGCAGAAACTGTGGCCAAAGACAGACTCTAGTGGACGAGATGGGTCCACTTGTCCAGTGGACGAGATGGGTCTCTCGTGGGACAGGGCAGAAACTGGCCAAAGACTGGGTCCACTTGTCCAGTGGACGAGATGGGTCTCTCGTGGGACAGGGCAGAAACTGTGGCCAAAGACAGACTCTGGTGGACAAGATGGGTCTCTCGTGGGACAGGGCAGAAACTGTGGCCAAAGACAGACTCCAGTGGACGAGATGGGTCTCTCTTGGGACAGGGCAGAAACTGGCCAAAGACTGGGTCCATTTGTCCAGTGGACGAGATGGGTCTCTCTTGGGACAGGGCAGAAACTGGCCAAAGACAGACTCCAGTGGATGAGATGGGTCTCTCTTGGGACAGGGCAGAAACTGGCCAAAGACAGACTCTGGTGGACAAGATGGGTCTCTCGTGGGACAGGGCAGAAACTGTGGCCAAAGACAGACTCCAGTGGATGAGATGGGTCTCTCGTGGGACAGGGCAGAAACTGTGGCCAAAGACTGGGTCCACTTGTCCAGTGGACGAGATGGGTCTCTCGTAGGACAGGGCAGAAACTGTGGCCAAAGACAGACTCTGGTGGACAAGATGGGTCTCTCGTGGGACAGGGCAGAAACTGTGGCCAAAGACAGACTCCAGTGGACGAGATGGGTCTCTCGTGGGACAGGGCAGAAACTGGCCAAAGACAGACTCCAGTGGACAAGATGGGTCTCTCGTGGGACAGGGCAGAAACTGGCCAAAGACAGATTCTAGTGGACGAGATGGGTCTCTCGTGGGACAGGGCAGAAACTGTGGCCAAAGACAGACTCCAGTGGACGAGATGGGTCTCTCTTGGGACAGGGCAGAAACTGGCCAAAGACTGGGTCCATTTGTCCAGTGGACGAGATGGGTCTCTCTTGGGACAGGGCAGAAACTGGCCAAAGACAGACTCCAGTGGACAAGATGGGTCTCTCTTGGGACAGGGCAGAAACTGGCCAAAGACAGACTCTAGTGGACGAGATGGGTCTCTCGTGGGACAGGGCAGAAACTGGCCAAAGACAGACTCTAGTGGACGAGATGGGTCTCTCGTGGGACAGGGCAGAAACTGGCCAAAGACAGACTCTAGTGGACGAGATGGGTCTCTCTTGGGACAGGGCAGAAACTGGCCAAAGACAGACTCCAGTGGACAAGATGGGTCTCTCGTGGGACATGGCAGAAATTGTGGCCAAAGACAGACTCCAGTGGCAGAAGATTTGTTGCCTTATGTCACACACCAAACAAAGAGGACTAAGTAAGTATTAGCCCAAGTAGAGAAAATATTTTTAAAAAGAGAAGTGATGTGGTGCTTACTGCTTGTGCTACAGCTACTGTGGATATTTCTGTCTGTTTCAGAGATGTGATGGATTTCATGTTGTCGAGGAACTTTTTGTCACCGAGCAGGTTTTTGCCAGCCAGGAGATTTTGGTCAGAAGCTTTCGCCAGATCAACAGTTTTTACCTCAGCCTTTACCAGTATCTTACCCTGTTTAAGACAAAGAAAGTTAACATTCATTCCGTTATGACAGCTTGGCGGTACAAGTCTAAGAACATAAATTGAAATAACAGAAGAGGAAATCTGATGTCAGTGTTTACTGCGTGTGCTGCGTCAGCTGAAGACTTCATTTCAGTGAGGGGCTTTTTGTCAACAAGTGTAACGTTATTGGTCACATCAACAGTAATCACTTCTTCAGAAGGTTTGTTCTGACTGATTCCGTCTGCCGAAAATGTATGTCTCACCACCATTTTACTCTGTTGAAGACAATACCGCACATCAGTTAAAAAAAACTTGGTCAAATAGACCAATTAGTCCGAGAACAGAAACAAGATATCAGAGAGTGAAGAGTAATTACAGCATTTGTTGAAGGTTCTGGAGACTTGATTTCACAGAGGAGTTTTTTCCCACCGAGCCCAAGGACATTTTGGGTCGGATCGACAGAAGACTGTTCAGAAGGTTTGACCTCTTCTGTGGAAAACGACACCATCTTACTCTGTTGAAGACAAAGCTATATCATTCATCCTTCACATACGGTGTCCATATTAGGACAACCGCAAACACAGCAGTTTCATTATCAGGATGTCCTAATACGGACACGATAATTATAACAGATTAATAATGAATTATAATTATAAGGAGTGTTAATACAAAAAACACAAATATCTGAGGAAGAGCAAAGAGGAAATCCAATGAAATGGCTTTCATCAGCATCATCATCATCATCATCATCATCATCATCATCATCATCATCATCATCATCATCATCTTCATCATCATCATCATGTTTCTGTATTAGTTCAAGAACAACAAAACAAAAGCGGTCGGTTCAAAATCTGTAAATAAATATATATATACACACTGCAGTAGTTAGAAAAGTAAGAAAAAGAAAGTATTCGGGCCCCTTGAACTTTGCGAATAATTTTGCACGCCCAATTTTTCAGTTTTTGATTTGTTAAAAAAGTTTGAAATATCCAATAAATGTCGTTCCACTTCATGATTGTGTCCCACTTGTTGTTGATTCTTCACAAAAAAAAAATACAGTTTTATATCTTTATGTTTGAAGCCTGAAATGTGGCAAAAGGTCGCAAAGTTCAAGGGGGCCGAATACTTTCGCAAGGCACTGTATATCTGAGGAAGAACTAACTACTGCAGTTGGTGAGGATTTCAATTCACAAAGGATCTTGTTTCCACCCAGCTGAACTTTGGTGAGATCAACAGTCATCTCTTCCACTTCTTCTACTACCTTATTCTGTAGAAGACAAAGAAGACCAACTATTCATAAGTATAACAGCCTGGTATATCATCCTAAAAAACAGGAAGAGCTATATCAAAGGGATGCTTACTGTTCGTGTTGATACTAGCTCTGATGGTTTCATTTCTGTCAGGAGCCCTTTGTCGCCGTTGATTTTACCAGCCAGGAGGTTTTCGTCTGAAACCTCGGTCAGATGGTTTTCAGTTTTCACCTCCTCGCTGCTTTGAGTTAAATTTTTCACAACTGAAATAAAACAGTGACAGATGTGTTTGTTAGTGTATGTTTTAAAACTAGAGCAGTGTCCTACTCGTGTTAACACATGGCATCAGACACAAAACATCAATTCCAAACGTCATGGATTGACCAATGATTGAACTGAACCAATGGTGAAATCAATTCCCAAACGTCATGGATTGACCAATGATTGAACTGAACCAATGGTGAAATCAATTCCCAAACGTCATGGATTGACCAATGATTGAACTGAACCAATGGTGAAATCAATTCCAAACGTCATGGATTGACCAATGATTGAACTGAACCAATGGTGAAATCAATTCCCAAACGTCATGGATTGACCAATGATTGAACTGAACCAATGGTGAAATCAATTCCAAACGTTGTGGATTGCAAATAAATTCAATGATTGAACTGAACCAATGGTGAAATCAATTCCCAAACCAACTATTACAAGTAGTGACTTGCTTGGTTAAAACAATTGTTAAATAAATAAATGAAGTAGAAATAGAGCGCTATACTGGTATGACACTAAACTGGTCGGGACGATGCCAGTATTGTGATAGTCGTTAGCATCGTGTCAAGGAAACAAAACACGAAGCGGATTTTCCTTCTGTAGGAAAACAACCCTAATGTTGGAAACAAACATATTATGTTGTCATCCTGAATCACATGTATTTATTTCTCGAGCTATAGCACACAATATTTTTTTGTTTGTTTTCAAAAGACCAAAGTATTTGGTCTGCTTTGTGTTTTCATTTTTTGCCATGTCAAAAAAATATTGGGATACTGGTATCATCACAAACTGGTGTTAACCCCTCACCTGTTGATGCCACTATAACATGTCGTACACTGGAGATGGCAGATGGTTGTGGTTGAGAGGAGGATGAGGTGGGTTCAGGCAGAGGAGCAGGGTATTGAGCCTGAGGGTACTCCTCTGTCTCTGGTTGCTAGGCAGGAAAACAAAAAGATGGTGAATCTTTGGGATATAGGATATGGGCCTACATGGGATATTGTCACGTCCTGACCATCGTTCGTGTGTGTTTTCCTTGTTTTAGTGTTGGTCAGGACGTGAACATTTCAATGAAACATGGTGAAGCCCCAAAATTGCCCTCGCTGGAAGCCTGTGTTTCAGACATAAGGAAGTGGATGGCTGCCAACGTTCTACTTTTAAAGTGGGAGAAAACAGAGATGCTTGTTCTAGGTCCCACAGAGAAACAGAGATTTTCTGTTGAATCTGACAATTAATCTCGATGGTTGTACAGTCGTCTCAAATAAAACTGATGAAGGACCTCGGCGTTACTCTGGACCCTGATCTCTCTTTTGACAAACATATTAAAGGACAGCTTTTTTCCATCTACGTAACATTGTAAAAATCATACATTTTCTGTCCAAAAATGATGCAGAAAAATAAATCCATGCTTTTGTCACTTCTAGGTTAGACTACTGCAATGCTCTACTTTCCGGCTACCCGGATAAAGCACTAAATAGACTTCAGTTAGTGCTAAATTCGGCTGCTAGAATCCTGACTAGAACCCCAAAATTTGATCATATTACTCCAGTGCTAGCCTCCCTACACTGGTTTCCTGTTAAGGCAAGGGCTTTACTGCTAACCTACAAAGCATTACATGGGCTTGCTCCTACCTATCTGTCCGATTTGGTCCTGCCGTACATACCTACATGTACGCTATGGTCACAAGACGCAGGCCTCCTAATTGTCCCTAGAATTTCTAAGCAAACAGCTGGAGGCAGGGCTTTCTCCTATAGAGCTCCATTTATATGGAATGGTCTGCCTACCCATGTGAGAGACGCAAACTCGGTCTCAACCTTTTTAGTCTTTACTGAAGACTCATCTCTTCAGTGGGTCATATGATTGAGTGTAGTCTGGCCCAGGAGTGTAAAGGTGAATGGAAAGGCACTGGAGCAAAGAACCACCCTTGCTGTCTCTGCCTGGCCGGTTCCCCTCTCTCCACTGGGATTCTCTGCCTCTGAGTCACTGGCTTACTGGTGCTCTTCCATACCGTCCCTAGAAGGGGTGCGTTACTTCAGTGTGTTGAGTCACTGACGTGGTCTTCCTGTCTGGGTTGGTGCCCCCTTGGGCTGTGTCATGGCGGAGATCTTTGTGGGCTATACTCGGCCTTGTCTTAGGGTGGTAGGTTGGTGGTTGAAGATATCCCTCTAGTGGTGTGGGGGCTGTGCTTTGGCAAAGTGGGTGGGGTTATATCCTGCCTGTTTGGCCCTGTCCGGGGTTATCATCGGATGGGGCAACAGTGTCTCCTGAACCCTCCTGTCTCAGCCTCCAGTATTTATGCTGCAGTAGTTTATGTGTTGGGGAGCTAGGGTTAGTCTGTTGTATCTGGAGTATTTATCCTGTCTTATCCGGTGTCCTGTGTGAATTTAAGTTTCTCTCTCTCTCTCTCTCTCAGTTTTAGGCTGAGTTTCTGTACAGCACTTTGAGATATCAGCTGATGTAAGAAGGGCTATTTAAATACATTTTATTTGGTTAGTAGGTAGGTTAGAAGATAAGTTAGTAGCTAGGTTTCGAAGCTAGGTTAGAAGCTAGGTTAGAAGCTATGTTAGAAGCTAGGATAGTAGCTAGGTTAGAAGAGCTAGGTTAGTAGCTAGGTTAGAAGCTAGGTTAGTAGCTAGGTTAGAAGCTATGTTAGAAGCTAGATTAGTAGCTATGTTAGAAGCTAGGTTAGTAGCTAGGTTATAAGCTATTTTAGAAGCTAGGTTAGAAGAGCTAGGTTTGTAGGTATGTTAGAAGCTAGGTTAGTAGATATGTTAGTAGCTAGGTTAGTAGATACGTTAGAAGCTAGGTTAGTAGATAGGTTAGAAGCTAGGTTAGAAGCTAGGTTAGAAGCTAGGTTAGTAGATAGGTTAGAAGCTATGTTAGAAGCTAGGTTAGAAGCTAGGCTAGAACCTATGTTAGAAGCTAGTTTAGTAGATACGTTAGAAGCTAGTTTAGTAGCTATGTTAGAAGCTAGGTTAGAAGAGCTAGGTTTGTAGGTATGTTAGAAGCTAGGTTAGTAGATATGTTAGTAGCTAGGTTAGTAGATACGTTAGAAGCTAGGTTAGTAGATAGGTTAGAAGCTAGGTTAGAAGCTAGGTTAGAAGCTAGGTTAGTAGATAGGTTAGAAGCTATGTTAGAAGCTAGGTTAGAAGCTAGGCTAGAACCTATGTTAGAAGCTCGTTTAGTAGCTATGTAAGAAGCTAGGTTTCCATCAAATTTGCATAAAATAATATGCACATTTTCCCACCAGAAATGTGTTTCCATCAAACAGATTTTTTGCAGATAAAAGTCTGTGTGATGACGTAGTGCACATAAAGATAATGTTTGCGGTTAAAGTCCCATGTACTGAATGAAAAATACAAGGAAATTGGTTTCCATCGCATTTTCAACTCTGATAGTTTTGTTATATAGCAAATGTGCTCACTCTGGTCTTGGTACGTGCGCTCTAGCCAACAACTGGCAGACACAGTACGGGTAGGCTAGCTACATTATGAGATTATTATGGATAAGAGAATATTATTTTTATTTGTCAAATGGCAGCCAAGCATCGATCATCATGTCACCAGAATAAGACCCTCGATATTTATTGGAAAGGAGCATCAAGCTCATCACCGTGCACCTTCACCACCTTGTGAAGTGGGAGGACGAAGCCTAGAGAGGAACCAGACTCAGAGGGGAAGCCCATCTAGAGAGGATCCAGACTCAGATGGGAAGCCCATCTAGAGAGCATCCAGACTCAGATGGGAAGCCAATCTAGTGAGGAACCAGACTCAGATGCCAACCATCAGCTCGGTATCATACTGTCAGTATGTCAGCCAATCACCTTTAAGCTCTCCATATTTGTTTTGTTGTTATTGTGGAAGTAGTCCCGGCCGGCGTCGCTAAGGCGACGGTAGTAGTCCTCTTTACTGGGCTGCCACGCCACAGCCTGTCTCCCCCTCACATCCTCCTCTACCGGACCTAGTTCTTCTATTGGCTGGTCTGCTGAGAAGGGCTGGGAGGGGGAAAAAGAGAGAGAGAGAGAGAGAGAGAAAGAAGCTCAGATCGGTGAGGTACAATGAGTTCAGAACAGAGTAGAAAGGAGAGGAAAATAAAGAAATAACGGATTAGGGAGTGGAGTAGAAAGAAACAAACCTTGCATGTATTGGCAGGATTTCAAGCCCTGTGGGGAGGATGCAGGATATATGGAAGCGTTTAGATCTCCCCTAATGAACCTGTGATGTCCTAATGGAGGCCATGCAGAATGCAGATCAAATTCTGCTCTCAAAGGACAGGAATAAAAACCCACAACCTCTGTGTTCCAAACGGGACCCTATTCCCTATATAGTGCACTTCTGTTGACCAGAGCCCCTAAGGCTCTAGTGTACAGTATAGGGAATAGGGTGCCATTTGGAACACACTAAACATCAAAGGCAGGGCTGATACGCTGCAGAACACTGTTGTGCTTTGTCTCCAAGGAGTGGTCCCAGCCATTTCCACACTCACGCCACTTTGATGTACGCTGTGACATTGCGCCATTGCTCTCGCTGCGGAGTTAACTTCAAGACGCTGCAGACAAGGTCACCCTGTCCCCAGCTCCTAACCGACTTTGCAGTATTTTTGTTGTGTTATTTCTGACATTATTTGCTCAGAACGTTTTCTTGCATTATTACCTATAGCCGAAAACAACTTATTAGTTATTAGATTGGCGGTCACCAGCGTAACGAAGGGAAATTTGACTTTCCTGAAGTGGATTCTTTGTTCATACCCCCAGAGGCATTTTCACTCATCTCAGGGGCTGCTCCAAGACACCGCCTACGAAGAAGAGGAATACGGAGTGAGCTTTTAGTCCGACTCAGGGGGCGTTCATACTGTTCAACGCATACGCATTACTTGCTAATGTTCAGTCTATGGACAATAAAGTAGACGAGCTCAGAGCGAGGATCTCCTTCCAGGGAGACATCAGGGACTGTAACATACTCTGTTTCACGGAATCATAGCTCTCTCCGGATATACTGTCCCAGTCCATACAGCAAGCGGGGTTCTCCATACATCATGCGGACAGGAAGAAAGATAGAACTCTCTGGGAAGAAGAAAGACGGAGGTGTATGTTTCATGATTAACTATCATGGTGTGATTGTGTTAACGTACAGGAACAATTCTCCCAATCTGGAATACCTCAATATAAAATGCAGACTTTTCGTTTGTCTCTCCCGAGAGAATTCTCTTGTCACGGCCGTGTTTATTCCCCCTCAAGTTGACACTGTGACGGCTCTCAAGGAACTACATTGGACTTTGCGCAAACTGGAAAGCCGCATATCCTGAGGCCGCATTTATTGTAGCTTGGGACCAATAAAGCAAATCTGAGGAAAATGCTACCAAAGTCTTAACAACACATCGCTTGCACTACTTGTTCATCAAGAAACTCTTGACCATTGCTACTCCCCCTTCCGGGACGGCTAAGGAGCCCTCTCCTGACCTCCTTTTGGCCAATCAGATCACTTCTCCACATTCTGCTCCTCCTTTCCTATAGGCAGAAACTTAAACAGGAAGTTCCCGTGGTAAGGTCTGTTCAATGTTGTTCTGACCAATCAGAATCTATGCTTCAAGATTGAATTGATCAAGCGGACTGGGACATGTTCCGGGTTGCCTCTGAGAATAACATTGACGTATACACTGACTCGGTGACAGAGTTCATCAGGAAGTGGTATAGAGGATGTTGTTCCCAGTGTAAGGATTATTCTAACTAAAACCTTCTGGATAGGTGGTAGCATTTACGCAAAACTGAAATCGCAGGCCTGATTACCAACAACGATGAGACAGCCGACAGGGAGGAGGTGAGGGCCCTGGCGAAGTGGTGCCAGGAAAATAACCTCTCTCTCTCAGTGTAGCCTAGTGGTTAGAGCGTTGGACTAGTAACCGAAAGGTTGCAAGTTCGAATACCCGAGCTGACAATGTACAAATCTGTCGTTCTGCCCCTGAACAGGCAGTTAACCCACTGTTCCTAGGCCGTCATTGAAAATAAGACTGACTTGCCTAGTTAAATAAAGGTTAAAAAAATGTCAACAAAATGAAGGAGCTGATCATAGAAAAGCTAGAAAAGCTTCAAGCTTCTCAGTGAGTACATCAATGACAACCTGGAATAGTCCATCCACACAGACAGTGTGGTGAAGAAGGCGCAACAGCACCTCTTCAACCTCAGGAGGCTGAAGAAATTCGGGCCTGGCCCCTAACACCCTCACTAACTTCTGCAGACGCACCATTGAGAGCATCCTGTCCGGCTGTACCGCCGCCTGATACGGCAACTGCACCATCTGCAACCGCAGGGCTCTCCAGATGGTGGTGTGGTCAACACAATGCATCACCGGGGGCACACCGCCTGCCCTCCAGGACATCTAAGGCACCAGGTGTCACAAGAAGCCCCAAAATTTCATCAAGGACCTGAGCAATGGCTTGTTCACCCGGCGGAGATAGTACCTACTAGCTGGCCTCCGCCCAGTACCCTGCACTGAACCTTAGAGCGCTGCTCTATGTACAGTTGAAGTCGGAAGTTTACATACACCTTAGCCAAATACATTTAAAATCAGTTTTTCACAATTCCTGACATTTAATCCTAGTAAATATTCTGTCTTGGGTCAGTTAGGATCACCACTTCATTTTAAGAATGTGAAATGTCAGAATAATAGTAGAAAGAGTGATTTATTTCAGCTTTTTTTTCTTTCATCACATTGGGTTAAACGTTTCGGGAAGCCTTGCACAAGCTTCCCACAATAAGTTGGGTGGATGTTGGCCCATTCCTCCTGACAGAGCTGGTGTAACTGAGTCAGGTTTGTAGGCCTCCTTGCTCACACACGCTTTTTCAGTTCTGCCCACAAATGTTCTATAAGATTTAGGTCAGGGATTTGTGATGGCCACTCCAATACCTTGACTTTGTTTTCCTTAAGCCATTATGACACAACTTTGAAAGTGTGCTTGGGGTCATTGTCCATTTGGAAGACCCATTTGCGACCAAGCTTTAACTTCCTGACGGATGTCGTGAGATGTTGCTTCAATATATCCACATAATTTTCCTACCTCATGATGCCATCTATTTTGTGAAGTGCACCAGTCCCTCCTGCAGCAAAGCACCCCCACATGATGCTGCTACCCCCGTGTTTCATGGTTGGGATGGTGTTCTTCGGCTTGCAAGCATCCCCCTTTTTCCTCCAAACATAAATATTGTCATTATGGCCAAACAGTTCTATTTTTGTTTCATCAGACCAGAGGACATTTCTTCAAAAAGTACAATCTTTGTCCAGATGTGGAGTTGCAAACCGTAGTCTGGCTTTTTTTGTGGCGGTTTTGGAGAAATGGCTTCTTCCTTGCTGAGCGGCCTTTCAGGTTATGTCGATATAGGAGTCATTTTTACTGTGGATATAGATACTTTTGTACCTGTTTCCTCCAGCATCTTCACAAGGTCCTTTGCTGTTATTCTGGGATTGATTTGCACTTTTCGCACCAAAGTACGTTTATCTCTAGGAGACAGAACGCGTTTCCTTCCTGAGCGGTTGCCTTGATGACAGCTTTGCACACTCTTGGCATTCTCCCAACCAGCTTCATGAGGTAGTCACCTGGAATGCATTTCAATCAACAGGTGTGCCTTGTTAAAAGTTCATTTGTGGAATGTCTTTCCTTCTTAATGCTTTTGAGCCAATCAGTTGTGTTGTAGGGGTGGTATACAGAAGATAGTCCTATTTGGTATTCTCTCAACCAGCTTCATGAGGAATGCTTTTCCAACAGTCTTGAAGGAGTTGTGTATATATATATATATACTGTAATTTAAATGGAATACTTTCGCAAGGCACTGCACTGAGTGTATAAAACATTAGGAACCTCTTCCTAATATTGAGTTGCATCTCCTATTCCCCTCAGAACAGCCTCAATTCGTTGGGGCATGGACTCTACAAGGTGTCCAAAGCATGCTGGCCCATGTTGACTCCAATGCTTCCCACAGTTGTGTCAAGTTGGCTGGATGTCCTAAGGGTGGTGGACCATTCTTGATACACACGGGAAACTGTTGAATGTGAAAAACTCAGCAGTATAGCAGTTCTTGACACACTCAAACCGGTACACCTGGAACCTTCTACCATACCCTCGTTCAAAGGCAATTAAATATTTTGTCTTGCCCATTCATCCTCTGAATGTCACACATACACAATCCATATCTCAAGGCTTAAAAATCCTTCTTTAACCCGTCTCCTCCCCTTTATCTACACTGATTGAAGTGGATTTAACAGCTGACATCAATAAAAGATCATAGCTTTAACCTGGATTCACCTGGTCAGTTCATGTCATCGAAAGAGCAGGTATGTTTTGTATAGTCAGCGTACATACTGTATATATGTTTTAGGGTGATTGTTTTTGTAGCATTTACATTGTTTTGGGGGGGGGGGGGGGCAGTAACTGAAAGGTCGCTGTTTTGAATCCCCAAGCAGACTATGTGAAAAAAGCCGCTCGATGTGCCCTTGAGCAAGGCTAAGGAAAAGAGCGTCTCCTAATTGACTAACGTGACATAAAAAAAAGAGACAAACAGTCACACATCTGTTGTTGTTCTTGGCTCTGTACTCCAGCACTTTGGACATGAAATGAAATGTGTTGCTTTTATGGATTTTGTCTTGTTGCTTTTTGTTCTATGTTTCTCTGTCTGTATGCTACGTCTTGCTTGTTCTATGTTTCTCTGTCTGTATGCTACGTCTTGCTTGTTCTATGTTTCTCTGTCTGTATGCTACGTCTTGCTTGTTCTATGTTTCTCTGTCTGTATGCTACGTCTTGCTTGTTCTATGTTTCTCTGTCTGTATGCTACGTCTTGCTTGTTCTATGTTTCTCTGTCTGTATGCTACGTCTTGCTTGTTCTATGTTGCTCTGTCTGTATGCTACGTCTTGCTTGTTCTATGTTTCTCTGTCTGTATGCTACGTCTTGCTTGTTCTATGTTTCTCTGTCTGTATGCTACGTCTTGCTTGTTCTATGTTGCTCTGTCTGTATGCTACGTCTTGCTTGTTCTATGTTTCTCTGTCTGTATGCTACGTCTTGCTTGTCCTATGTTTCTCTGTCTGTATGCTACGTCTTGCTTGTTCTATGTTTCTCTGTCTGTATGCTACGTCTTGCTTGTCCTATGTTGCTCTGCGTGCGCTCACTGCTCAACGATTGTCTATTTTGTAATTGTTTTTAATAACCTGCCCAGGGACTGCGGTTGAAAATTAGCCCGGCTGGCTAAAACCGGCACTTTTACTGAAACGTTGATTAATGTGCACTGTCCCTGTAAAAAATAAAAATAAAAAGTCAAAACTCAATGACTATGAGGTAAAAGTGCAGACTGTCAGCATAAAATTGAAGGTATTCTCATCCATATTGGGTGAAGCATTTATAAAGTACAGCAGTTTTTGTACATAGTCCCCCCCCCCCCCCATTTTAAGAGACCAAAATCATTGGGACAAATTCACTTATGTGTATTAAAGTAATAAAAAGCAAAATATTTGGTCCCATATTCATTTCACGCAATGGCTGGACAGGATAATGGATAATCCTGAATGAATTGTGAATAATGATGAGTGAGAAAGTTACAGATGCATAAATATCATTCCCTCCCAAAAAATGCTAACCTCTCCTGTGATTTGTAATGGGAAGTTAGCATGTCTTGGGGGTATGATATAAAATGCTAACCTCTCCTGTGATTGTAATGGGAAGTTAGCATGTCTTGGGGGTATGATATAAAATGCTAACCTCTCCTGTGATTGTAATGGGAAGTTAGCATGTCTTGGGGGTATGATATAAAATGCTAACCTCTCCTGTGATTGTAATGGGAAGTTAGCATGTCTTGGGGGTATGATATAAAATGCTAACCTCTCCTGTGATTGTAATGGGAAGTTAGCATGTCTTGGGGGTATGATATAAAATGCTAATCTCCCATGTTATTGTAATGAGAGGTTAGCATGTCTTGGGGTATGATATACAATGCTAACCTTCCCTGTTATTGTACTGGTGAGAGGTTAGCATGTCTTGGGGGTATGATATAAAATGCTAACCTCCCCTGTCTTGTACTGGTGAGAGGTTAGCATGTCTTAGGGTATGATATAAAATGCTAACCTCCCATGTTATTGTAATGAGAGGTTAGCATGTCTTGGGGGTATGATATAAAATGCTAACCTCCCCTGTCTTGTACTGGTGAGAGGTTAGCATGTCTTAGGGTATGATATAAAATGCTAACCTCCCATGTTATTGTAATGAGAGGTTAGCATGTCTTGGAGTATGATATACAATGTTAACCTGCCCTGTTATTGTAATGGTGAGAGGTTAGCATGGTCTTAGGGTATGATATAAAATGCTAACCTCCCCTGTTATTGTAATGGTGAGAGGTTAGCATGTCAAGGGGTTATGATATAAAATGCTAACCTCCCCTGTTATTGTAATGAGAGGTTAGCATGTCTTGGGGTATGATATACAATGCTAACCTCCCCTGTTATTGTACTGGTGAGAGGTTAGCATGTCTTGGGGGTATGATATAAAATGCTAACCTCCCCTGTCTTGTACTGGTGAGAGGTTAGCATGTCTTAGGGTATGATATAAAATGCTAACCTCCCATGTTATTGTAATGAGAGGTTAGCATGTCTTGGAGTATGATATACAATGTTAACCTGCCCTGTTATTGTAATGGTGAGAGGTTAGCATGGTCTTAGGGTATGATATAAAATGCTAATCTCCCCTGCTATTGTAATGATGAGAGGTTAGCATGTCTTGGGGGTATGCTATAAAATGCTAACCTCCCCTGTTATTGTAATGGTGAGAGGTTAGCATGTCAAGGGGTTATGATATAAAATGCTAACCTCCCCTGTTATTGTAATGGTGAGAGGTTAGCATGTCTTGGGGGTATGCTAACGTCCCCTGTTATTGTAATGGTGAGAGGTTAGCACGTCTTGGGGCTATGCTAACGTCCCTTGTTATTGTAAGGGTGAGAGGTTAGCATGTCTTGGAGGTATGATATTTGTGCGTCTGTAACGTTCTCATTCATCATTATTCAAGATTCATTCAGGATTATCCGTAATCATTGTAGCATCCACATTAATGTAGAAGTGTGTAAAAAATATATTCACAATAAAAGTGACTTCAAAATGAAACAATTCATTATTTACCATCAATTTACCGTACGAGCCAAGCATTTGGACACACCTACTCATTCAATGGTTTTTCTTTATGTTAAACATTGTACAATAATAGTGAAGACATCAAAACTACAGTGGTAGGCTTGATTACCAACAACAACGACGAGACGGCCTACAGGGAGGAGGTGAGGGCCCTCGGAGTGTGGTGTCAGGAAAATAACCTCACACTCAACGTCAACAAAACTAAGGAGATGATTGTGGACTTCAGGAAACAGCAGAGGGAACACCCCCCTATCCACATCGATGGAACAGTAGTGGAGAGGGTAGTAAGTTTTAAGTTCCTCGGTGTACACATCACAGACAAACTGAATTGGTCCACCCACACAGACAGTATCGCGAAGAAGGCGCAGTAGCGAACCTCCTGAGATTGAAGAAATCCGGCTTGTCACCAAAAGCACTCACAAACTTCTACAGATGCACAATCGAGAGCATCCTGTCGGGCTGTATCACCGCCTGGTACGGCAACTGCTCCGCCCACAACCGTAAGGCTCTCCAGAGGGTAGTGAGGTCTGCACAACGCATCACCGGGGGCAAACTACCTGCCCTCCAGGACACCTACACCACCCGATGTCACAGGAAGGCCATAAAGATCATCAAGGACAAAAACCACCCGAGCCACTGCCTGTTCACCCCACTATCATCCAGAAGGCGAGGTCAGTACAGGTGCATCAAAGCTGGGACTGAGAGACTGAAAAACAGCTTCTATCTCAAGGCCATCAGACTGTTAAACAGCCACCACTAACATTGAGTGGCGGCTGCCAACATACTGACTCAAATCTCTAGCCACTTTAATAATGGGAATTGATGGAAATTGATGTAAAATATATCACTAGCCACTTTAAACAATGCTACTTAATATAATGTTCACATACCATTCATTACTCATCTCATATGTATATACTGTACCCTATATCATCTACTGCATCTTGCCTATGCCGCTCTGTACCATCACTCATTCATATATCTTTATGTACATATTCTTTATCCCTTTACACTTGTGTGTATAAGGTAGTAGTTTTGGAATTGTTAGGTTAGTCGTTAGTTATTACTGCATTGTCGGAACTAGAAGCACAAGCATTTCGCTTCACTCGCATTAACATCTGCTAACCATGTGTATGTGACCATTGATATCTGCTAACCATGTGTATGTGACCATTAACATCTGCTAACCATGTGTATGTGACCATTAACATCTGCTAACCATGTGTATGTGACAAATACAATTTGATTTGATTTGATATAACACATACTGACCAAATGTATTTTAGATTAACCAGCCTTTGCCTTGATGCCCCCGTTCACATAACGAGTTCCAGACAAAATGGTTTGTTGAGATCGGTGTGGAAGAACTTGACTGGCCTGCACAGAGCCCTGACCTAAACCTCACCGAACACCTTTGGGATGAATTGGAATGCCAACTGCGAGCCAGGCCTAATCTTCCAACATCAGTGCCCGACCTCACTGACGCTCTTGTGGCTGAATGGAAGCAAGTCCCACAGCAATGTTCCAACATCTTAGTGGAAAGCCTTCCCAGAATAGTGGAGGCAAAGGGGGGACCAACTCCATATTAATGCCCATGGTAGGTGTCCACATACTTTTGGTCATGTCGTGTACATTTTGCCCCTTGCGAGTTGAAGGAAAATGATGAAACAAAGAGAGACGAAAGATACATTTAGTGTTTTAGATTTTTTTTCTTGGTACATTTTTTAGTGAAGTCTTCCCTTGACATCGATGAATAACAATGTAGTTTTAGAGAATTACATCTAACCGGTCTCAACCGCAGACATTTATGGCGTTGTGTGGGCGAGCGTTTTGCTGATGTCAACGGTGTGAACAGAGTGCCGCATGGTGGAGGTGGGGTTATGGTATGGGCAGGCATAAGCTACGGACAACGAACACAATTGCATTTTATCGACGGCAATTTGAATGCACAAAGATATCTTGACGAGATCCTGAGGCCCATTGCCATGTCATTTATCCACCGCCATCACCTCATGTTTCAGCGTGATAATTAACAGTCTCATGTCGCAAGGATCTGTACACAATTCCTGGAAGATAAAAATGTCCCAGTTCTTCAATGATCTATATAATCACCAGACATGTCACCCATTGAGCATGTTTGGGATGCTCTGGATAGTCGTGTACGACAGCACGCTCCAGTTCCCACTAATATCCAGCAACTTCGCACATCCATTGAAGAGGAGTGGGAACAACATTCCACCAGCCACAATCAACAGCCTGATCAACTCTACGTGAAGTAGATGTGTCACGCTGCATGAGGTAAATGTTGGTCACACCAGATACTGACTGGTTCTGATCCAAGGTTTAAGGTCTCTGTGACCAACATATGCATATCTGTATTCCCAGTCATGTGAAATCCATAGATCTTTGTGAAGGAGATGTGTCTCTTTTTTTTTCTACAGTTTTCTTTCTACTGTGTTATTGACTTGTTAATTGTTTCTTCCATGTGTAACTCTGTGTTGTCTGTTCACACTGCTATGCTTTATCTTGGCCAGGTCGCAGTTGTAAATGAGAACTTGTTCTCAACTAGCCTACCTGGTTAAATAAAGGTGAAATGAAATTTCAAAAAATGTCGATCACACCAGATACTGACTGGTTTTCTGATCAACGCCCATACCCTTTTTTTTAAAGGAATCTGTGACCAACAGAAGCATATCTGTATTCCCAGTCACGTGTACCTCATTTATTTATTGACTGATTTCCTTATATGAAATGTAACTCAGTCAAATGTTCAAAATTGTTGCATGTTGCGTCAGTATAGTATCCTACCCCTGGCCTAGCTAATCAACACTATTGACAAGCGTTTGACTTAAAAGCATTGTATCAAATAAATCCATAGCAATCAACAAAATCAATAAGTAACTTACGGCTCAGATCCGAGTGAGTCCTTCAGTCAGTCAGTTAGTTAGTTATCCAGTCAGCCCTCAATGATGAAGATGTGACAGAATCTGCCGACAGTTACCCAGTCAGTCAGCCAGCCATCCAGCCTGCCAGGTAACCAGGCAGCCAGTCATTCAGGTAGGTGTTTGACACCCCCATGAACAGACAGCTAGCCTCCACACTGCCCCGAGGGCCGCTCTGCCAGCCAATAAACAATAACACTGATCGGAGAATGGTGTTAATTATTAAGGTGTAGGATGGGATGGCCGGTAATGTCCCTAATGCAGGACAAACCAATAGCTATGTTGTTGTGGCACCGAACAAAGGAAGAGAACTGTCCCAATGGCATCCCATTTATTTTATAGTGCACTAGTTTTGACCAGAGCCCTGTGGACCCTGGTCTAAAGTAGTGCACTATATAGGGAATAGGGTGTCATTTGGTACGATACCTATATCTGTCAAAGCTGGTGGAAAAGAGACATTTTATACAGAAAATGTATTTGGACATGAATTCAAATGAGTGGATGGGCTATTTCAGACACACCCGTTGCTGACAGGTTTATTAAATCGAGCACACAACCATGCAATCTCCATAGACAAACATTGGCAGTAGAATGGTCTTACTGAAGGGCTCAGCGACTTTCAAAGTGGCACAGTCATAGGATGCCACCTTTCCAACAAGTCGGTTCGACAAATTTCTGCCTCGGTCAACTGTAAGTGCTGTTATTTTGAAGTGGAAACATGTTTCAGCTGATCATTATCCCTATTTCAGTTGATCATTATCCCCGTTCCAGCTGATCATTATGTCCGTTCCAACGGATCATTATATCTGTTTCAGCCCATCACTATCCCCGTTTCAGCTGATCATTATCTCCGTTCCAACTGATCACTATCTCCGTTCCAGCTGATCACTATCTCCGTTCCAGCTGATCACTATCCCTGTTCCGGGTGATCATTATCTCTATTTCGGCTGATCATTATCTCAGTTTCAGCTGATCATTATCTCCAATTCAGCAGATCATTATCTCCATTTCAGCAGATCATTACTCCTGTTTCAGCTGATCCGTATCCCTGTTTCAGCTGATCCGTATCCCTGTTTCAGCTGATCTGTATCCCTGTTTCAGCCGATCCGTATTCCTGTTTCAGCCAATCCTTATCTCTGTTTCAGCCGATCCTCATCCGTTTCAGCCGATCCTCATCCCTGTTTCAGCTGATCCGTATCCCGGTTTCAGCCGATCTGTATCCCTGTTTCAGCTGATCCGTATCCCTGTTTCAGCTGATCCGTATCCCTGTTTCAGCTGATCTGTATCCCTGTTTCAGCTGATCCGTATCCCTGTTTCAGCTGATCCGTATCCCTGTTTCAGCTGATACGTATCCCTGTTTCAGCTGATCCGTATCCCTGTTTCAGCTGATCCGTATCCCTGTTTCAGCTGATACGTATCCCTGTTTCAGCTGATCCCTATCCCTGTTTCAGCCGATGTTTCAGCTGATGGATGTGAAGGCCCTTTCTTGACTTTCCAATGTAAAAAAATAAATAAAACACATTTCAAGAAGTCCACTGTCTTTGTGTGTGAATGAAGAGCGGAAGTCCTAGGCTGTGTCCCAAATGACACCCTATTCCTTATATAGTGCACCCTATTCCCTACATAGTGCACTATAAAGAGAATAGGGTGCGATTTGGGACAAAGGTTGACCGATTATGATTTTTCAACGCCGATACCGATTATTGGAGGACCAAAAAAAGCCAATACCGATTAATAATAATGACAATTACAACAATACTGAACGAACACTTATTTTAACCTAATATAATCCATCAATAAAATCTATTTAGCCTCAAATAAATAATGAAACATGTTCAATTTGGTTTAAAAAAATGCAAAAACAAAGTGTTGGAGAAGAAAGTAAAAGTGCAATATGTGCCATGTAAGAAAGCTAACGTTTAAGTTCCTTGCTCAGAACATGAGAACATATGAAAGCTGGTGGTTCCTTTTAACATAAGTCTTCAATATTTGAGGGTAAAAAGTTTTAGGTTGTAGTTATTTTAGGAATAATAGGACTATTTATCTCTACACCATTTGTATTTCATTAACCTTTGACTATTGGATGTTCTTATAGGCACTTTAGTATTGCCAGTGTTACAGTATAGCTTCCGTCCCTCTCCTCGTTCCTCCCTGGGCTCGGACCAGGAACACAACGACAACAGCCACCCTCGACGCAGCGTTACCCATGCAGAGCAAGGGGAACAACTACTCCAAGTCTCAGCGCAAGTGACGTTTGAAACGCTATTAGCGCGCACCCCGCTAACTAGCTAGCCATTTCACAGCGGTTACACAAGTCTAATCTCGGGAGTTGATGGGCTTGAAGTCATAAACAGCGCAATGCTTGACACACAACGAAGAGCTGCTGGCAAAACGCACGAAGGTACTGTTTGAATGAATGCTTATGAGCCTGCTGCTGCCTACCATCGCTCAGTCAGACTGCTCTATCAAATCATAGACTTAGTTATAACATAATAACACACAGAAATAGTAGGTCATTAATATGGTCGAATCCGGAAACTATCATCTCGAAAACAAGACGTTTATTCTTTCATTGAAATACGGAACCGTTCCGTATTTGATCTAACGGGTGGCATCACTAAGTCTAAATATTCCTGTTACATTGCACTACCTTCAATGTTATGTCATAATTACGTAAAATTATGGCAAATTAGGAGGCCCGAAATGTTGCATATACACTGAATCTGCGTACAATGAACGCAAGAGAAGTGACACAATTTCACCTGGTAAAAATTGCCTGCTAACCTGGATTCTTTTATCTAAATATGCAGGTTTAAAAATATATACTTCTGTGTATTGATTTTAAGAAAGGCATTGATGTTCATGGTTAGGTACACATTGGAGCAACGATACGCACTGCATCAATGATATGCAACACAGGACACGCTAGATAAACTAGTAATATCACCAACCATGTGTAGTTAACTAGTGATTATGATTGATTGATTGTTTTTTATAAGATAAGTTTAATGCTAGCTAGCAACCTACCTTAGCTTACTGCATTCGCGTAACAGGCAGGCTCCTCGTGGAGTGCAATGTAATCAGGTGTTAGAGCGTTGGACTAGTTAACTGTAAGGTTGCAAGATTGAATCCCCCGAGCTGACAAGGTGAAAATCTGTTGTTCTGCCCCTGAACGAGGCAGTTAACCCACCATTCATTCCTAGGCCGTCACTGAAAATAAGAACGTGTTGTTAACTGCTTGCCTCGTTAAACAAAGGTGTGTAAAAAAAAATGCCAAATCGGTGTCCAAAAATACAGATTTCCGATTGTTATGAAAACTTGAAATCGGCCATTCCGATTAATCGGTCGACCTCTAAAATAAACCCAACACCACAAGGTTGTTTATTTGATTGCAGCTGTTTCTGAAGGAGAGGCACTAATGCCGATAAGAGGTGAGCAGAGCTGCTGGCTGGCTGGCTGACTGACTGGATAGCTGGATGGCTGGCTGGCTGGCTGACTGACTGGATAGCTGGATGGCTGGCTGGCTGACTGACTGGATAGCTGGATGGCTGGCTGGCTGGCTGACTGACTGACTGGATGGCTGGCTGGCTGGTTGACTGACTGGATAGCTGGATGGCTGGCTGGCTGGCTGACTGACTGGATAGCTGGATGGCTGGCTGATTGACTGGATAGCTGGATGGCTGGCTGACTGACTGGATAGCTGGATGGCTGGCTGACTGACTGGATAGCTGGATGGCTGGCTGACTGGCTGACTGGATAGCTGGATGGCTGGCTGACTGGCTGACTGGATAGCTGGATGGCTGACTGACTGGATAGCTGGATGGCTGGCTGGCTGGCTGGCTGGCTGGCTGGCTGGCTGGCTGGCTGGCTGGCTGGCTGGCTGACTGACTGGATAGCTGGATGGCTGGCTGACTGACTGACTGGCTGGCTGGCTGGCTGACTGACTGGATAGCTGGATGGCTGGCTGACTGACTGACTGGACGGCTGTAGCAGAATGCTAGCTAAATAAGGAGGAGGGAAGGTGACCTCTTTAGGATTAAAAACCAAACATCAGGAAATACCTAGCCCGCAACACTCTGGCCACCAGGCCTGTTAAAGCTGCCGATCAGGAAACGAGACCAAGTGACGAACAGACACTTTAGAACAGACAGAAACAACGCCGTGAATTACACAGTGCTCTGTGAACGCGTGACACTAAGGGACGTGTAATTCAAATAGGGTAGTGGATTATTACTGCAAGGTTTTTCACAGAACTACTGTTCGCAATGCCTTCAATTTCATGGGATTAAATAGACTAAAAAGCATTATCCTTGAGAGTTTACATTTTTACACAAGATTTTAAGAGTCTTTGTTGAGATTATTTCACCAAAGCCCTATTTTAATCTAAACTAATCTGCGGAGTTAAAAAAATTATAATAATTCTATCATAATATGATATGCTATGTGTAATGTGTGATCTGGAAACAGAACGTGACACATGATCAAACCGAGGACGACGTGTGTTTGAAGCCAACATGACATCCTGCTCCCGAGGGATAGAGTTTTCGGGTTCCAGGCTTCCACAACCGCTGTAAAAACGATGAAACCTGAAGCCCTCAGATCTCATAACCGGCTCAGGCCCCTAGGCCAGGCCCTCTCCCCGCCACCTGAGCTTCCTATCTGGGGTAACTGATAGGTCCCAGGGGCTCACGGCGGCTCCAATCCACAGCTGCAACACTGCAGTGCCAGCATGCTCCACAGTTAATTAGCTGTCCCATTGTTAACAAGAGGAAGGAGGGTTATTTTAGGTGAAGGGGGAGGTGAAGCTAAACCCGTCAGCCAAACCTCGCTGGGTACTCTCCAAATGGCACCATATTCCCTATATAGTGCACTACCTCTGACCAGGGCTGGCACCCTATTCCCTATATAGTGCACTACCTCTGACCAGGGCTGGCACCCTATTCCCTATATAGTGCACTACCTCTGACCGGGGCTGGCACCCTATTCCCTATATAGTGCACTACTATTGACCGGGGCTGGCACCCTATTCAGTGCACTACTTCTGACCAGGGCTGGCATCCTATTCCCTATTTAGTGCACTACTATTGACCAGGGCTGGCACCCTATTCCCTATTTAGTGCACTATTATTGGGACTCTAAGGGAATTGGTCTGCCATATGGAGAGCACCTGGCCGTCTCCGTCAGCATTGTCGTCCCTTCATCCTGACTCCACTGTGATCCTCTGGTGACTAATTCATGTTTCTATGGGATGCTGTTACTGTGAATGGGATGCTGTTACTGTGAATGGGACACATCACTGGGTCACTATGGGCTGTCAGGTAGAGCTGCTGTTACTGTGAAGGGGACACATCACTGGGTCACTATGGGCTGTCAGGTAGAGCTGCTGTTACTGTGAAGGGGACACATCACTGGGTCACTATGGGCTGTCAGGTAGAGCTGCTGTTACTGTGAAGGGGACACATCACTGGGTCACTATGGGCTGTCAGGTAGAGCTGCTGTTACTGTGAATGGGACACATCACTGGGTCACTATGGGCTGTCAGGTAGAGCTGCTGTTACTGTGAAGGGGACACATCACTGGGTCACTATGGGCTGTCAGGTAGAGCTGCTGTTACTGCAATACACACATCCACACATCCACACAGCAATACACACAGCAATACACACATCCACACACCAATACACACATCCACGCAGCAATACACACAGCAATACACACATCCACACACCAATACACACATCCACGCAGCAATACACACATCCACGCAGCATTACACACATCCACACACCAAAAAAATGACTAGTTTTGGGGCTTAAAAAGTGCTCTTACACTATGATTTGGAACATTCAAAGCAACTGGGGCAAGTCCATGGTTGCCATGGTTGTCACCTTAGATTGCTACATAACTTCAGAAACCTGTTGTTACTATGACAACTCGTGTAGCCGTGTCAGCTACCGTGACTGCTGTCTGAACACACATGTGATTTGGTCACTTGTAACTTGTTGATTGGACAGTCAGTATTCCAAAAATAGAAACTGATTGGAGCATTAAGGTCTGAACACTACACCCATGGAACCACCCCTAACCACGCTGGGCCAATCCCCTTCTCTAACCCGGACCACGCTGGGCCAATCGTGCACCGCCAGAGATCAGAAGTCCCATAAGGAGGCGCAAAATTGGCCCAGCATCGCCCAGGTTAGAGAAGGGGATTGACCGGGGGGGGATGGGGCTTTACAAGTAGGCCGTCATTGTAAATAAGAATTTGTTCTTAACTGACTTGCCAAGTTAAATAGAAACTAAAATAAATAAATGGACAGTCAAATCACAATATGACAGTAAGAGGCAAAACAGTTTGACTATTTTTAGATGTTTTAAAGCTTGGTCTGACTTGGATTGTAATGCAAAAAGATGCCTGGGAACAATAGACCGTTACAGAGAAAAGACGATGTAAAGTGAAAGGTTTTGGGTCTCATGCGTGTCTCCACGGCTCGGAGGTAGCCGGAGGTTTTGGGTCTTACGCATGTCTCCACGGCTCGGAGGTAGCCGGAGGCTTTGGGTCTTACGCATGTCTCCACGGCTCGGAGGTAAGCCGGAGGTTTTGGGTCTTACGCATGTCTCCACGGCTCGGAGGTAGCCGGAGGTTTTGGGTCTTACGCATGTCTCCACGGCTCGGAGGTAGCCGGAGGTTTTGGGTCTTACGCATGTCTCCACGGCTCGGAGGTAGCCGGAGGTTTTGGGTCTTACGCATGTCTCCACGGCTCGGAGGTAGCCGGAGGTTTTGGGTCTTACGCATGTCTCCACGGCTCGGAGGTAGCCGGAGGTTTTGGGTCTTACGCATGTCTCCACGGCTCGGAGGTAGCCGGAGGTTTTGGGTCTTACGCATGTCTCCACGGCTCTTACGCATGTCTCCACGGCTCGGAGGTAGCCGGGGGTTTTGGGTCTTACGCATGTCTCCACGGCTCGGAGGTAGCCGGAGGTTTTGGGTCTTACGCATGTCTCCACGGCTCGGAGGTACCGGAGGTTTTGGGTCTTACGCATGTCTCCACGGCTCGGAGGTACCGGAGGTTTTGGGTCTTACGCATGTCTCCACGGCTCGGAGGTAGCCGGAGGTTTTGGGTCTTACGCATGTCTCCACGGCTCGGAGGTACCGGAGGTTTTGGGTCTTACGCATGTCTCCACGGCTCGGAGGTACCGGAGGTTTTGGGTCTTACGCGTGTCTCCACGGCTCGGAGGTACCGGAGGTTTTGGGTCTTACGCATGTCTCCACGGCTCGGAGGTAGCCGGAGGTTTTGGGTCTTACGCATGTCTCCACGGCTCGGAGGTAGCCGGAGGTTTTGGGTCTTACGCATGTCTCCACGGCTTGGAGGTACCGGAGGCTTTGGGTCTTACGCATGTCTCCACGGCTCGGAGGTAGCCGGAGGTTTTGGGTCTTACGCATGTCTCCACGGCTCGGAGGTAGCCGGAGGCTTTGGGTCTTACGCATGTCTCCACGGCTCGGAGGTAGCCGGAGGTTTTGGGTCTTACGCATGTCTCAACGGCTCGGAGGTAGCCGGAGGTTTCCACGGCTCGGAGGTAGCCGGAGGTTTTGGGTCTTACACATGTCTCCACGGCTCGGAGGTAGCCGGAGGTTTTGGGTCTTACGCATGTCTCCACGGCTCGGAGGTAGCCGGAGGTTTTGGGTCTTACGCATGTCTCAACGGCTCGGAGGTAGCCGGAGGTTTTGGGTCTTACGCATGTCTCCACGGCTCGGAGGTAGCCGGAGGTTTTGGGTCTTACGCATGTCTCCACGGCTCGGAGGTAGCCGGAGGTTTTGGGTCTTACGCATGTCTCCACGGCTCGGAGGTAGCCGGAGGTTTTGGGTCTTACGCATGTCTCCACGGCTCGGAGGTAGCCGGAGGTTTTGGGTCTTACGCATGTCTCCACGGCTCGGAGGTAGCCGGGGGTTTTGGGTCTTACGCATGTCTCCACGGCTCGGAGGTAGCCGGAGGTTTTGGGTCTTACGCATGTCTCCACGGCTCGGAGGTACCGGAGGTTTTGGGTCTTACGCATGTCTCCACGGCTCGGAGGTAGCCGGAGGTTTTGGGTCTTACGCATGTCTCCACGGCTCGGAGGTAGCCGGAGGTTTTGGGTCTTACGCATGTCTCCACGGCTCTTACGCATGTCTCCACGGCTCGGAGGTAGCCGGGGGTTTTGGGTCTTACGCATGTCTCCACGGCTCGGAGGTAGCCGGAGGTTTTGGGTCTTACGCATGTCTCCACGGCTCGGAGGTACCGGAGGTTTTGGGTCTTACGCATGTCTCCACGGCTCGGAGGTAGCCGGAGGTTTTGGGTCTTACGCATGTCTCCACGGCTCGGAGGTAGCCGGCACAGTCGTAGTGTCCGTTGTACTCCGCAAGGTCTGCTGCTGTGAACCCATCTATGTCCTGCTCCGATGGGCTCACCTGATTGGCTAACAGGATCCTGCAGCACTAGAAAGGGGGGGTAACAGATAGCAAACAGACTGAATTAAAAAACCTCTGTTACTATGACTTAACATTACTTTAATATGCTGTAGATACTTAGGAGTTCTGATTTAAGATCAGTTTTGACCTTTTAGACCACTGTGAATAAGATCACATGGACAAAGGGGCACCAGATCCTAGATCAGCACTCTCGCTCTGAAACTCTGAAATAAAACACAGCCCCACGATCTTGTCATATCTCTCACCTCCAGCTCTCCGTTCTCAGCAGCATCATGAAGAGGGGTTCCCCCCCAGTCGTCTCTGATGACCTTTGCCCCCATGCGGAGCAGCCTCTCCAGGATGCGATGGTGCCCTCCACTGGCCGCAAAGTGAAGAGCAGTCGCTCCCTCCCTGTCCTGGCACTGCAAGCTAAGGTCTGTGAAGGTGGCCTGCGAGGGACAAATGTCAACAGACCAGAATGTTAAGGTGGCCTGCAAGGGACAAATGTCAACAGACCAGGATGTTAAGGTGGCCTGCGAGGGACAAATGACAACAGACCAGAATGTTAAGGTGGCCTGCAAGGGACAAATGTAAGACCAGGATGTCAAGGTGGCCTGCAAGGGACAAATGTCAGCTGCCTCAGAAGGATTACTTTCTTATGTTGAAACCTTCTCCTCCCCTGTCGTTTGTCCCTCGCAGGCCACCTTAACAGCCTGATCTTACATTTGTCCCTTGCAGGCCACCTTAACATTCTGGTTTGAACAAGAACAACCCCTGGAAGGGAAGCTTGTCTGTCGCAGCAACTTATAACTCAACATAGTCAACTGATACCATCTGTGGTGGATCTGAAGGGTGGGAAAAAACAACAACAAGATAACTCATGTAAAATATACTGTGTCCGTAAAATGTATATAGGTTCAGAAATTTGGTGAAACAGCACCTTTAAAAAGTATATATGGCAAAATATAAATCAAACTGGGTGGGATTCAGAGATAGACATGAGGGTTTATTTTTTCTCTTTAATTTGTACTATTTTCTACATTGTAGAATAACAGTGAAGACATCAAAACTATGAAATAACACATATGGAATCATGTAGTAACCAATATAGTGTTAAACAAATCAAATTTACCCTGCAGCCCCTATTTTCCAGGTGTGCTGGAAAATATCAAATAAGTGCAACTGGTTGGGATAAGTTTGAGAAACAACGGTTCTACAGCATATTGGCATCCAGTCCACATTACCAGCCAGATGACCAGGGCATGGTGCCCCATGTGTGCAGCAGCGTGCAGGCCGGTCATGCCATCATGGGCCCTGAGGTGGACGTCTGACCCGCAGTCCTTCACCAGGTACTCCACGACGTGCAGGTGGCCCTCCTGACACGCCAGGTACAGAGGGGTGGCACCGATGCCAGTCTGACGGTTCACACACCTGGTGGAAGAAACATACTCGGAGGCATCGTAAAGAGGACACCAAAATGTACAGTATACAACTATAGTTATACAGTAATGTTAGTGGCTGATACTACATTATACAACTACAGTTACACAGTAATGTTAGTGACTGAAACTACATTATACAACTATAGTTACACAGTAATGTTAGTGACTGATACTACAGTATACAACTATAGTTACACAGTAATGTTAGTGGCTGATACTACATTATACAACTACAGTTACACAGTAATGTTAGTGACTGAAACTACATTATACAACTATAGTTATACAGTAATGTTAGTGACTGATACTACATTATACAACTATAGTTACACAGTGATGTTAGTGACTGATACTACATTAAACAACTATAGTTACACAGTAATGTTAGTGGCTGATACTACATTATACAACTATAGTTACACAGTAATGTTAGTGACTGAAACTACAGTATACAACTATAGTTACACAGTAATGTTAGTGACTGATACTACAGTATACAACTATAGTTACACAGTAATGTTAGTGGCTGAAACTACAGTATACAACTATAGTTACACAGTAATGTTAGTGACTGATACTACATTATACAACTATAGTTACACAGTGATGTTAGTGACTGATACTACATTATACAACTATAGTTACACAGTAATGTTAGTGGCAGATGATACAGTATGCTACAGTTCTACAGTAATGTTAGTGGCAGATGATACAGTATGCTACAGTTCTACAGTAATGTTAGTGGCAGATGATACAGTGTGCTACAGTTCTACAGTAATGTTAGTGGCAGAAGATACAGTATACTACAGTTATACAGTAATGTTAGTGGCAGATGATACAGTATACTACAGTTCTACAGTAATGTTAGTGTCAGATGATACAGTATGCTACAGTTCTACAGTAATGTTAGTGGCAGATGATACAGTATGCTACAGTTCTACAGTAATGTTAGTGTCAGATGATACAGTATGCTACAGTTCTACAGTAATGTTAGTGGCAGATGATACAGTATACTAGTGGCAGATGATACAGTATGCTACAGTTCTACAGTAATGTTAGTGGCAGATGATACAGTATGCTACAGTTCTACAGTAATGTTAGTGGCAGATGATACCGTATGCTAAAGTTCTACAGTAATGTTAGTGGCAGATGATACCGTATGCTAAAGTTCTACAGTAATGTTAGTGGCAGATGATACAGTATACTACAGTTCTACAGTAATGTTAGTGGCAGATGATACAGTATACTACAGTTCTACAGTAATGTTAGTGGCAGATGATACCGTATGCTAAAGTTCTACAGTAATGTTAGTGGCAGATGATACAGTATGCTACAGTTCTACAGTAATGTTAGTGGCAGATGATACAGTATGCTAAAGTTCTACAGTAATGTTAGTGGCAGATGATACAGTATACTACAGTTCTACAGTAATGTTAGTGGCAGATGATACCGTATGCTAAAGTTCTACAGTAATGTTAGTGGCAGATGATACAGTATGCTACAGTTCTACAGTAATGTTAGTGGCAGATGATACAGTATACTACAGTTCTACAGTAATGTTAGTGTCAGATGATACAGTATGCTACAGTTCTACAGTAATGTTAGTGGCAGATGATACAGTATACTAGTGGCAGATGATACAGTATGCTACAGTTCTACAGTAATGTTAGTGGCAGATGATACAGTATGCTACAGTTCTACAGTAATGTTAGTGGCAGATGATACCGTATGCTAAAGTTCTACAGTAATGTTAGTGGCAGATGATGCCGTATGCTAAAGTTCTACAGTAATGTTAGTGGCAGATGATACAGTATACTACAGTTCTACAGTAATGTTAGTGGCAGATGATACAGTATACTACAGTTCTACAGTAATGTTAGTGGCAGATGATACCGTATGCTAAAGTTCTACAGTAATGTTAGTGGCAGATGATACAGTATGCTACAGTTCTACAGTAATGTTAGTGGCAGATGATACAGTATGCTAAAGTTCTACAGTAATGTTAGTGGCAGATGATACAGTATACTACAGTTCTACAGTAATGTTAGTGGCAGATGATACCGTATGCTAAAGTTCTACAGTAATGTTAGTGGCAGATGATACAGTATGCAACAGTTCTACAGTAATGTTAGTGGCAGATGATACAGTATACTACAGTTCTACAGTAATGTTAGTGGCAGATGATACAGTATGCTACAGTTCTACAGTAATGTTAGTGGCAGATGATACAGTATGCTACAGTTCTACAGTAATGTTAGTGGCAGATGATACAGTATGCTACAGTTCTACAGTAATGTTAGTGGCAGATGATACAGTATGCTACAGTTCTACAGTAATGATAATGTTAGGTTAAGGCCAGGTTAGGGTAGGGACAGGTTAACCCTGAACTGCCCAAACCTGGCCTTAACCCAACCTGTCCCTAACCTTACCTAACCTGGCCCTAACCTCACCCAACCTGGCCTAACCTCACCCAACCTGGCCCTAACCTCACCCAACCTGGCCCTAACCTCACCCAACCTGGCCCTAACCTCACCCAACCTGGCCCTAACCTCACCCAACCTGGCCCTAACCTCACCTAACCTGGCCCTAAACTCACCCAACCTGGCCCTAACCTCACCCAACCTGGCCCTAACCTCACCCAACCTGGCCCTAACATCACCCAACCTGGCCCTAACCTCACCCAACCTGGCCTTAACCTCACCCAACATTTTTTTTTATTTTTTTATTTTACCTTTATTTAACCAGGCAAGTCAGTTAAGAACAAATTCTTATTTTCAATGACGGCCTGGGAACAGTGGGTTAACTGCCTGTTCAGGGGCAGAACGACAGATTTGTACCTTGTCAGCTCGGGGGTTTGAACTCGCAACCTTCCGGTTACTAGTCCAACGCTCTAACCACTAGGCTACCCTGCCGCCCCATGGCCCTAACCTCACCCAACCTGGCCCTAAACTCACCTAACCTGGCCTTAACCTCACCTAACCTGGCCCTAAACTCACCTAACCTTGCACTAACCTCAACTAAACTGGCACTAACCTCACCTGGCCCTAACCTCACCCTAAACTTACCTAACCTGGCCCTAAACTCACCTAACCTGGCCCTAACCTTACCTAACCTGGCCTTAACCTCACCTAACCTTGCCCTAAACCCACCTAACCTGGCCTTAAACTCACCTAACCTGGCCTTAAACTCACCTAACCTGGCCTTAAACTCACCTAACCTGGCCCTAACCTCACCTAACCTGGCCCTAACCTCACCCCCTGAATGAAACAAAGTAGAGTGGTATGGTTGTCATGTTGCCATCACCCATCGTGTGTGAATCTCTGTGGGGTTTCCAGGTGGCTGACCTGGATGGGTCCCGTTGCCCTGGCGATCACATGTCAGCGGGGCAGAGTGAGAGGAGTCATGGGATACCCTGTGGTTACCTCTCTGGGTCAGGAGAGGCAGGGTTAGGGTTACCTCTCTGGGTCAGATTAAGGTTAGGGTCAGGGTTACCTCTCTGGGTCAGGTTAAGGTTAGGGTTACCTCTCTGGGTCAGGAGAGGCAGGGTAGGGTCAGGGTTAGGGTTACCTCTCTGGGTCAGGTTAAGGTCAGGGTTACTTCTCTGGGTCAGGTTAAGGTTAGGGTTACCTCTCTGGGTCAGGTTAAGGTTAGGGTTACCTCTCTGGGTCAGGTTAAGGTTACCTCTCTGGGTCAGGTTAAGGGTAGGGTCAGGGTTAGGGTTACCTCTCTGGGTCAGGTTATTGTTAGGGTTACCTCTCTGGGTCAGGTTAAGGTTAGGGTTACCTCTCTGGGTCAGGTTAAGGGTAGGGTCAGGGTTACCTCTCTGGGTCAGGTTAAGGTTAGGGTCAGGGTTAAGGTTACCTCTCTGGGTCAGGAGAGGCAGGTTAGAGTCAGGGTTAGGGTTACCTCTCTGGGTCAGGTTAAGGTCAGGGTTACTTCTCTGGGTCAGGTTAAGGTTAGGGTTACCTCTCTGGGTCAGGTTAAGGTTACCTCTCTGGGTCAGGTTAAGGGTAGGGTCAGGGTTAGGGTTACCTCTCTGGGTCAGGTTATTGTTAGGGTTACCTCTCTGGGTCAGGTTAAGGTTAGGGTTACCTCTCTGGGTCAGGTTAAGGGTAGGGTCAGGGTTACCTCTAAGGGTCAGGTTAAGGTTAGGGTCAGGGTTAAGGTTACCTCTCTGGGTCAGGAGAGGCAGGTTAGAGTCAGGGTTAGGGTTACCTCTCTGGGTCGGGTCAGGGTTACCTCTCTGGGTCAGGTTAAGGTTAGGGTCAGGGTTAGGGTTACCTTTCTGGGTCAGGTTAAGGTTAGGGTTACCTCTCTGGGTAAGGTTAGGGTTACCTCTCTGGGTAAGGTTAGGGTTACCTCTCTGGGTCAGGTTAAGGTTAGGGTCAGGGTTATCTCTCTGGGTCAAGTTAAGGTTAGGGTCGGGGTTACCTCTCGGTCAGGTTAAGATTAGGGTCAGGGTTACCTCTGTGGGTCAGGTTAAGGTCAGGGTTGCCTCTCTGAGTCAGGTTAAGGTTACCTCTCTGGGTCGGGTCTGGGTTAGGGTTACCTCTCTGGGTCAGGTTAAGGTTAGGGTCAGGGTTACCTCTCTGGGTCAGGTTAAGGTTAGGGTTAGGGTTACCTCTCTGGGTCAGGTTAAGGTTAGGGTCAGGGTTACCTCTCTGGGTCAGGTTACGGTTAGGGTCAGGGTTACCTCTCTGGGTCGGGTCAGGGTTACGGTTACCTCTCTGGGTCAGGTTAAGGTCAGGGTTACTTCTCTGGGTCAGGTTAAGGTTAGGGTTACCTCTCTGGGTCAGGTTAAGGTTAGGGTTACCTCTCTGGGTCAGGTTAAGGTTATCTCTGGGTCAGGTTAAGGGTAGGGTCAGGGTTAGGGTTACCTCTCTGGGTCAGGTTATTGTTAGGGTTACCTCTCTGGGTCAGGTTAAGGTTAGGGTTACCTCTCTGGGTCAGGTTAAGGGTAGGGTCAGGGTTACCTCTCTGGGTCAGGTTAAGGTTAGGGTCAGGGTTAAGGTTACCTCTCTGGGTCAGGAGAGGCAGGTTAGAGTCAGGGTTAGGGTTACCTCTCTGGGTCAGGTCAGGGTTACCTCTCTGGGTCAGGTTAAGGTTAGGGTCAGGGTTAGGGTTACCTTTCTGGGTCAGGTTAAGGTTAGGGTTACCTCTCTGGGTAAGGTTAGGGTTACCTCTCTCTGGGTAAGGTTAGGGTTACCTCTCTGGGTCAGGTTAAGGTTAGGGTCAGGGTTATCTCTCTGGGTCAAGTTAAGGTTAGGGTCGGGGTTACCTCTCGGTCAGGTTAAGATTAGGGTCAGGGTTACCTCTGTGGGTCAGGTTAAGGTCAGGGTTGCCTCTCTGAGTCAGGTTAAGGTTACCTCTCTGGGTCGGGTCTGGGTTAGGGTTACCTCTCTGGGTCAGGTTAAGGTTAGGGTCAGGGTTACCTCTCTGGGTCAGGTTAAGGTTAGGGTTAGGGTTACCTCTCTGGGTCAGGTTAAGGTTAGGGTCAGGGTTACCTCTCTGGGTCAGGTTACGGTTAGGGTCAGGGTTACCTCTCTGGGTCGGGTCAGGGTTACGGTTACCTCTCTGGGTCAGGTTAAGGTCAGGGTTACTTCTCTGGGTCAGGTTAAGGTTAGGGTTACCTCTCTGGGTCAGGTTAAGGTTAGGGTTACCTCTCTGGGTCAGGTTAAGGTTACCTCTCTGGGTCAGGTTAAGGGTAGGGTCAGGGTTAGGGTTACCTCTCTGGGTCAGGTTATTGTTAGGGTTACCTCTCTGGGTCAGGTTAAGGTTAGGGTTACCTCTCTGGGTCAGGTTAAGGGTAGGGTCAGGGTTCCCTCTCTGGGTCAGGTTAAGGTTAGGGTCAGGGTTAAGGTTACCTCTCTGGGTCAGGAGAGGCAGGTTAGAGTCAGGGTTAGGGTTACCTCTCTGGGTCAGGTCAGGGTTACCTCTCTGGGTCAGGTTAAGGTTAGGGTCAGGGTTAGGGTTACCTTTCTGGGTCAGGTTAAGGTTAGGGTTACCTCTCTGGGTAAGGTTAGGGTTACCTCTCTCTGGGTAAGGTTAGGGTTACCTCTCTGGGTCAGGTTAAGGTTAGGGTCAGGGTTATCTCTCTGGGTCAAGTTAAGGTTAGGGTCGGGGTTACCTCTCGGTCAGGTTAAGATTAGGGTCAGGGTTACCTCTGTGGGTCAGGTTAGGTCAGGGTTGCCTCTCTGAGTCAGGTTAAGGTTACCTCTCTGGGTCAGGAGAGGCAGGTTAGAGTCAGGGTTAGGGTTACCTCTCTGGGTCGGGTCAGGGTTACCTCTCTGGGTCAGGTTAAGGTTAGGGTCAGGGTTAGGGTTACCTTTCTGGGTCAGGTTAAGGTTAGGGTTACCTCTCTGGGTAAGGTTAGGGTTACCTCTCTGGGTAAGGTTAGGGTTACCTCTCTGGGTCAGGTTAAGGTTAGGGTCAGGGTTATCTCTCTGGGTCAAGTTAAGGTTAGGGTCGGGGTTACCTCTCGGTCAGGTTAAGATTAGGGTCAGGGTTACCTCTGTGGGTCAGGTTAAGGTCAGGGTTGCCTCTCTGAGTCAGGTTAAGGTTACCTCTCTGGGTCGGGTCTGGGTTAGGGTTACCTCTCTGGGTCAGGTTAAGGTTAGGGTCAGGGTTACCTCTCTGGGTCAGGTTAAGGTTAGGGTTAGGGTTACCTCTCTGGGTCAGGTTAAGGTTAGGGTCAGGGTTACCTCTCTGGGTCGGGTCAGGGTTACGGTTACCTCTCTGGGTCAGGTTAAGGTCAGGGTTACTTCTCTGGGTCAGGTTAAGGTTAGGGTTACCTCTCTGGGTCAGGTTAAGGTTAGGGTTACCTCTCTGGGTCAGGTTAAGGTTACCTCTCTGGGTCAGGTTAAGGGTAGGGTCAGGGTTAGGGTTACCTCTCTGGGTCAGGTTATTGTTAGGGTTACCTCTCTGGGTCAGGTTAAGGTTAGGGTTACCTCTCTGGGTCAGGTTAAGGGTAGGGTCAGGGTTACCTCTCTGGGTCAGGTTAAGGTTAGGGTCAGGGTTAAGGTTACCTCTCTGGGTCAGAAGAGGCAGGTTAGAGTCAGGGTTAGGGTTACCTCTCTGGGTCAGGTCAGGGTTACCTCTCTGGGTCAGGTTAAGGTTAGGGTCAGGGTTAGGGTTACCTTTCTGGGTCAGGTTAAGGTTAGGGTTACCTCTCTGGGTAAGGTTAGGGTTACCTCTCTGGGTAAGGTTAGGGTTACCTCTCTGGGTCAGGTTAAGGTTAGGGTCAGGGTTATCTCTCTGGGTCAAGTTAAGGTTAGGGTCGGGGTTACCTCTCGGTCAGGTTAAGATTAGGGTCAGGGTTACCTCTGTGGGTCAGGTTAAGGTCAGGGTTGCCTCTCTGAGTCAGGTTAAGGTTACCTCTCTGGGTCAGGAGAGGCAGGTTAGAGTCAGGGTTAGGGTTACCTCTCTGGGTCGGGTCAGGGTTACCTCTCTGGGTCAGGTTAAGGTTAGGGTCAGGGTTAGGGTTACCTTTCTGGGTCAGGTTAAGGTTAGGGTTACCTCTCTGGGTAAGGTTAGGGTTACCTCTCTGGGTAAGGTTAGGGTTACCTCTCTGGGTCAGGTTAAGGTTAGGGTCAGGGTTATCTCTCTGGGTCAAGTTAAGGTTAGGGTCGGGGTTACCTCTCGGTCAGGTTAAGATTAGGGTCAGGGTTACCTCTGTGGGTCAGGTTAAGGTCAGGGTTGCCTCTCTGAGTCAGGTTAAGGTTACCTCTCTGGGTCGGGTCTGGGTTAGGGTTACCTCTCTGGGTCAGGTTAAGGTTAGGGTCAGGGTTACCTCTCTGGGTCAGGTTAAGGTTAGGGTCAGGGTTACCTCTCTGGGTCAGGTTAAGGTTAGGGTCAGGGTTACCTCTCTGGGTCAGGTTACGGTTAGGGTCAGGGTTACCTCTCTGGGTCGGGTCAGGGTTACGGTTACCTCTCTGGGTCAGGTTAAGGTTAGGGTCAGGGTTACCTCTCTGGGTCAGGTTATGGTCAGGGTTACCTCTCTGGGTCAGGTTAAGGTTAGGGTCGGGGTTACCTCTCTGGGTCAGGTTAGGGTCAGGGTTAAGGTTAGGGTCGGGGTTAGGGTTACCTCTCTGGGTCAGGTTAAGGTTAGGGTTACCTCTCTGGGTCAGGTTAAGGTTAGGGTCAGGGTTACCTCTCTGGGTCAGGTTAGGGTTAGGGTTACCTCTCTGTGTCAGGTTAAGGTTAGGGTTACCTCTCTGGGTCAGGTTAAGTTTAGGGTCAGGTTAAGGTTAGGGTTACCTCTCTGGGTCAGGTTAAGGTTAGGGTCAGGGTTACCTCTCTGGGTCAGGTTAAAGCCCCACCTTATCTCAGCTCACTGGTCACCCCGAAAGCCAATTCCTCCTTTGGTCGCCTTTCCTTCCAGTTCTCTGCTGCCAATGACTGGAACGAACTGCAAAAATCACTGAAGCTGGAGACTCATATCTCCCTCAATAGCTTTAAGCACCAGCTGTGAGAGCAGTTTACAGATCACTGCACATGTACATAGCCCATCTGTAAACAGCCCATCTATCTACCTCATCCCCATACTGTATTTATTTATTTATCTTGCTCCTTTGCACCCCAGTATCTCTACGTGCACATTAATCTTCTGCAAATCCACCATTCCAGTGTTTAATTGTTATATTATAATGACTTCGCCACCATGGCCTATTTATTTCCTTAACTTACCTCATTTGCACTCACTGTATATAGATTTTTGTTTTCTTTTGTTCTACTGTATTATTGACTGTATGTTTTGTTCATTCCATGTGTAACTCTGTGTTGTTGTATGTGTCGAATTGCTTTGCTTGATCTTGTTCTCAACTAGACTACCTGGCTAAATAAAGGTGTTCTCAACTAGACTACCTGGCTAAATAAAGGTGTTCTCAACTAGACTACCTGGCAAAATAAAGGTGAAATAAAAAAATAAAAATAAAAGGATGAACTAAGCATGAACATCCATCACCTCTGAACAGATATTAGTAAGGAATGAGGACTATATTCTCCACTATGACCACTGAGTCAATGAGGACTGTATTCTCCACTATGACCACTGTAAATCAATGAGGACTATATTCTCTACTATGACCACTGAGTCAATGAGGACATTATTCTCCACTATGACCACTGTAAATCAATGAGGACTATATTCTCTACTATGACCACTGTAATAAAATGAGGACTATATTCTCCACTATGACCACTGTAATAAAATGAGGACTATATTCTCCACTATGACCACTGAGTCAATGAGGACTATATTCTCTACTATGACCACTGAGTCAATGAGGACTATATTCTCTACTATGACCACTGTAATAAAATGAGGACTATATTCTCCACTATGACCACTGAGTCAATGAGGACTATATTCTCCACTATGACCACTGTAATAAAATGAGGACTATATTCTCTACTATGACCACTGAGTCAATGAGGACTATATTCTCTACTATGACCACTGTAAATCAATGAGGACTATATTCTCTACTATGACCACTGTAATAAAATGAGGACTATATTCTCCACTATGACCACTGTAATAAAATGAGGACTATATTCTCCACTATGACCACTGAGTCAATGAGGACTATATTCTCTACTATGACCACTGAGTCAATGAGGACTATATTCTCTACTATGACCACTGTAATAAAATGAGGACTATATTCTCCACTATGACCACTGAGTCAATGAGGACTATATTCTCCACTATGACCACTGTAATAAAATGAGGACTATATTCTCTACTATGACCACTGAGTCAATGAGGACTATATTCTCCACTATGACCACTGAGTCAATGAGGACTATATTCTCTACTATGACCACTGTAATAAAATGAGGACTATATTCTCCACTAGGACCACTGAGTCAATGAGGACTATATTCTCCACTATGACCACTGTAATACAATGAGGACTATATTCTCCACTATGACCACTGAGTCAATGAGGACATTATTCTCCACTATGACCACTGAGTCAATGAGGACTATATTCTCCACTATGACCACTGAGTCAATGAGGACTATATTCTCTACTATGACCACTGAGTCAATGAGGACTATATTCTCCACTAGGACCACTGAGTCAATGAGGACTATATTCTCCACTATGACCACTGTAATAAAATGAGGACTATATTCTCCACTATGACCACTGAGTCAATGAGGACTATATTCTCTACTATGACCACTGAATCAATGAGGACTATATTCTCCACTATGACCACTGAGTCAATGAGAACTATATTCTCTACTATGACCACTGAGTCAATGAGGACTATATTCTCTACTATGACCACTGAGTCAATGAGGACTATATTCTCCACTATGACCACTGAGTCAATGAGGACTATATTCTCCACTATGACCACTGAGTCAATGAGGACTATATTCTCTACTATGACCACTGAATCAATGAGGACTATATTCTCCACTATGACCACTGAGTCAATGAGGACTATATTCTCCACTATGACCACTGAGTCAATGAGGACATTATTCTCCACTATGACCACTGTAAGACAATAAGGACTATATTCTCCACTGTAAGTCAATGAGGACATTATTCTCCACTATGACCACTGTAAATCAATGAGGACAATATTCTCCACTATGACCACTGAATCAATGAGGACTATATTCTCCACTATGACCACTGAGTCAATGAGGACATTATTCTCCACTATGACCACTGTAAGACAATAAGGACTATATTCTCCACTGTAAGTCAATGAGGACTATATTCTCCACTGTAAGTCAATGAGGACATTATTCTCCACTATGACCACTGTAAATCAATGAGGACTATATTCTCCACTATGACCACTGTAATAAAATGAGGACTATATTCTCCACTAGGACCACTGTAATAAAATGAGGACTATATTCTCCACTAGGACCACTGAGTCAATGAGGACTATATTCTCCACTATGACCACTGAATCAATGAGGACTATATTCTCCACTATGACCACTGAATCAATGAGGACTATATTCTCCACTATGACCACTGAGTCAATGAGGACTATATTCTCCTCTATGACCACTGAGTCAATGAGGACTATATTCTCCACTATGACCACTGAGTCAATGAGGACTATATTCTCCACCATGACCACTGAGTCAATGAGGACTATATTCTCCACTATGACCACTGAGTCAATGAGGACTATATTCTCCACCATGACCACTGAGTCAATGAGGACTATATTCTCCACTATGACCACTGAGTCAATGAGGACTATATTCTCCACTATGACCACTGTAAGACAACGAGGACTATATTCTCCACTATGACCACTGTAAGACAACGAGGACTATATTCTCCACTATGACCACTGTAAGAGAATGAGGACCATATTCTCCACTATGACCACTGTAAGACAATGAGGTCATTATTCTCCACTATGACTACTGTAATAAAATGAGGACTATATTCTCCACTATGACCACTGTAATAAAATTAGGACTATATTCTCCACTATGACCACTGTAATAAAATGAGGACTATATTCTCCACTATGACCACTGAGTCAATGAGGACTATATTCTCTACTATGACCACTGTAATAAAATGAGGACTATATTCTCCACTATGACCACTGTAATAAAATGAGGACTATATTCTCCACTATGAACACTGTAATAAAATGAGGACTATATTCTTCACTATAAGTCAATGAGGACATTATTCTCCACTATGACCACTGTAATCAAATAAGGACTATATTCTCCACTATAAGTCAATGAGGACTATATTCTCCACTATAAGTTAATGAGGACATTATTCTCCACTATGACCACTGTAAAACAATGAGGACTATATTATCCACTATAAGTCAATGAGGACTATATTCTCCACTATAAGTCAATGAGGACTATATTCTCCACTATAAGTCAATGAGGACATTATTCTCCACTATGACCACTGTAATAAAATAAGGACTATATTCTCCACTATAAGTCAATGAGGACTATATTCTCCACTATAAGTCAATGAGGACTATATTCTCCACTATAAGTCAATGAGGACATTATTCTCCACTATGACCACTGTAATAAAATAAGGACTATATTCTCCACTATAAGTCAATGAGGACTATATTCTCCACTATAAGTCAATGAGGACTATATTCTCCACTATAAGTTAATGAGGACATTATTCTCCACTATGACCACTGTAAGAGAATGAGGACCATATTCTCCACTATGACCACTGTAAGACAATGAGGTCATTATTCTCCACTATGACTACTGTAATAAAATGAGGACTATATTCTCCACTATGACCACTGTAATAAAATTAGGACTATATTCTCCACTATGACCACTGTAATAAAATGAGGACTATATTCTCCACTATGACCACTGAGTCAATGAGGACTATATTCTCTACTATGACCACTGTAATAAAATGAGGACTATATTCTCCACTATGACCACTGTAATAAAATGAGGACTATATTCTCCACTATGACCACTGTAATAAAATGAGGACTATATTCTCCACTATGACCACTGTAATAAAATGAGGACTATATTCTTCACTATAAGTCAATGAGGACATTATTCTCCACTATGACCACTGTAATAAAATAAGGACTATATTCTCCACAGTAAGTCAATGAGGACTATATTCTCCACTATAAGTCAATGAGGACTATATTCTTCACTATAAGTCAATGAGGACATTATTCTCCACTATGACCACTGTAAATCAATGAGGACTATATTCTCCACTATGACCACTGTAATAAAATGAGGACTATATTCTCCACTAGGACCACTGTAATAAAATGAGGACTATATTCTCCACTAGGACCACTGAGTCAATGAGGACTATATTCTCCACTATGACCACTGAATCAATGAGGACTATATTCTCCACTATGACCACTGAATCAATGAGGACTATATTCTCCACTATGACCACTGAGTCAATGAGGACTATATTCTCCTCTATGACCACTGAGTCAATGAGGACTATATTCTCCACTATGACCACTGAGTCAATGAGGACTATATTCTCCACCATGACCACTGAGTCAATGAGGACTATATTCTCCACTATGACCACTGAGTCAATGAGGACTATATTCTCCACCATGACCACTGAGTCAATGAGGACTATATTCTCCACTATGACCACTGAGTCAATGAGGACTATATTCTCCACTATGACCACTGTAAGACAACGAGGACTATATTCTCCACTATGACCACTGTAAGACAACGAGGACTATATTCTCCACTATGACCACTGTAAGAGAATGAGGACCATATTCTCCACTATGACCACTGTAAGACAATGAGGTCATTATTCTCCACTATGACTACTGTAATAAAATGAGGACTATATTCTCCACTATGACCACTGTAATAAAATTAGGACTATATTCTCCACTATGACCACTGTAATAAAATGAGGACTATATTCTCCACTATGACCACTGAGTCAATGAGGACTATATTCTCTACTATGACCACTGTAATAAAATGAGGACTATATTCTCCACTATGACCACTGTAATAAAATGAGGACTATATTCTCCACTATGAACACTGTAATAAAATGAGGACTATATTCTTCACTATAAGTCAATGAGGACATTATTCTCCACTATGACCACTGTAATCAAATAAGGACTATATTCTCCACTATAAGTCAATGAGGACTATATTCTCCACTATAAGTTAATGAGGACATTATTCTCCACTATGACCACTGTAAAACAATGAGGACTATATTATCCACTATAAGTCAATGAGGACTATATTCTCCACTATAAGTCAATGAGGACTATATTCTCCACTATAAGTCAATGAGGACATTATTCTCCACTATGACCACTGTGATAAAATAAGGACTATATTCTCCACTATAAGTCAATGAGGACTATATTCTCCACTATAAGTCAATGAGGACTATATTCTCCACTATAAGTTAATGAGGACATTATTCTCCACTATGACCACTGTAAGAGAATGAGGACCATATTCTCCACTATGACCACTGTAAGACAATGAGGTCATTATTCTCCACTATGACTACTGTAATAAAATGAGGACTATATTCTCCACTATGACCACTGTAATAAAATTAGGACTATATTCTCCACTATGACCACTGTAATAAAATGAGGACTATATTCTCCACTATGACCACTGAGTCAATGAGGACTATATTCTCTACTATGACCACTGTAATAAAATGAGGACTATATTCTCCACTATGACCACTGTAATAAAATGAGGACTATATTCTCCACTATGACCACTGTAATAAAATGAGGACTATATTCTCCACTATGACCACTGTAATAAAATGAGGACTATATTCTTCACTATAAGTCAATGAGGACATTATTCTCCACTATGACCACTGTAATAAAATAAGGACTATATTCTCCACAGTAAGTCAATGAGGACTATATTCTCCACTATAAGTCAATGAGGACTATATTCTTCACTATAAGTTAATGAGGACATTATTCTCCACTATGACCACTGTAATAAAATAAGGACTATATTCTCCACAGTAAGTCAATGAGGACTATATTCTCCACTATAAGTCAATGAGGACTATATTCTCCACTATAAGTTAATGAGGACATTATTCTCCACTATGACCACTGTAAAACAATGAGGACTATATTCTCCACTGTAAGTCAATGAGGACTATATTCTCCACTATAAGTCAATGAGGACATTATTCTCCACTATGACCACTGTAATAAAATGAGGACTATATTCTCCACTATAAGTCAATGAGGACATTATTCTCCACTATGACCACTGTAAGACAAGCAGTGACAACCATCAACATACTGACTGGATGGATGTGTAAAGGTAACAGTCCATACACGTTGTTCATCTTTGGTCCTACCCAGGTGCATGGTGGACCAGTAGTTTCAGACAGGTGAGGTCTCCCTTGGCAGCAGCGTAATGGGCGGGGACGGCCCCACAGTCCGTCGTCTCCTCGGCGACGCTACCAACCAACAGCAGCCAATGGACGACCTCCCCCCGTCCGAACCGAGCTGCGAGATGGAGCGCTGTCGCCCCGGCTGCATCCTGGTCCTGCAAAACAGCTTGAATTAAATCAGGATCAGTATTAGACCATTAAAAGACATACGTTATCATGGTAGTCTTATAATGTGTTATAAAAGGCATTATAATGCAGTATACACCTTTAAGTACAGAGTTACCAAGTTCTTTAAAACATTATTTTTATTTTACCTTTATTTAACGAGGCAAGTCAGTTAAGAACAAATTCTTATTTTCAATGACGGCCAAGGAACAATGGGTTAACTGCCTGTTCAGGGGCAGAACGACAGATTTGTACCTTGTCAGCTCGGGGGTTTGAACTTGCAACCTTTCGGTTACTAGTCCAACGCTCTAACCACTAACCACTAGGCTACCCTTAACTTGTACATCTACGCATACAACCATAGATGTGCTTACGTACTATAATATATTAGGTCTGGAAAAAACAAAAAAAACAGACCCAGAGATCTATTCATAATGGTACTACTGTATCAACACAGAGCACAAGACATGTTGTGAAAATCCAACTTGAGAAAGCCATCGTATTACAAGAACATAATCCTATTGGGTCAACTGTCTGAACACCCCTATTGGCATATGAACATCTATCAAACCTAAAAAAAAGCTTACAGATCACTTACTCACACCCCTGGGAGTTGAGTACAGGATAATCGGTATGAATACATCTTACGATCATGTGAGGGAATGTTAATAAATGATTTAAATATTCTTATTGCCCTTTTCACCCTTGCGTTATGAAGCACAATAAGCTGGAGCACGTACAGGTTCCCTCTGTTGGGAAGACCACCAATTTAGAAAAATGTTATCACTGGTCTGAACGATAACAAGAAACTCTGAACCTGGTCTTTAACTTGGAGCAGCTGTATTTAAATGAGATCAACAGGTCGTTGAGGTTGAGAGACGGTTTGAGTTAGAAAGAACTGAATTACAACCTACGTGAACAAACACGTTTTTTTTTTTTTTTAGGAGGGAGCGAGAGACGGGGAGAGAGCGAGAGAAAGAGAGACCGAGACAGGGTAAGAGCGAGAGAAAGAGAGAGAGCGAGAGAGAAAGATAACCCATTATCCTAGTCATTATAGAATTCGACAGGACAACAAAGACATTGGCACAAGTAATGACAACACACCAGCTAGGGACTCTTCATCTGTCAACTTCACCTTTCATAAAGCACACGTCGAGAGAGAGCAAGCGAGTGAGAGAGAGAGTGAGAGAGAGAGCAAGAGAGAGAGAGAGAGCAAGAGAGAGAGAGAGAGAGAGAGGGAGAGAGACTGTATATAATAGTCTGTATATCATATAGTATAGTCTGTATATATACACGTAAGAGTCTGTATATATACGTAATATGACATTTGTAATGTCTTTATTGTTTTGAAACTTCTGTATGTGTAATGTTTACTGTTCATTTTTTATTGTTTATTTCACTTTTGTATATTATCTATCGCACTTGCTTTGGCAATGTTAACACGTTTCCCCCATGCCAATAAAGCCCCTTGAATTGAGTCAGAAGCCAGGTGACTTTGGGTTAGTGTTTACATGCTACATGCTACATGCACTACAGTCTGATGGTTAAACACCACATCATGTGCAGTGAATGAGACAAGACCCCTGGGAAGTCCAGATACCATGAACTCCTTCTAAACTGCTCTTCACGCTGCTCCGTATAAACCAAGTGCTCTTGCCCTGATACATGGCTGCTGGCTAAATGCCATAAGGGGTCAACAACCACGTATGAGGGCAACAACTACACCAACTTATCTCCATCTCTCTCCAGCCCCAACAGTGGCTCAACCAGCCTCACCATTATGTTGTAACTCTCTGGTCTACCCTCAGTAACACAGGAGGAATGATTTGTTATTTCAGGCTCAGCATTGTGTTGTAACTCTCTGGTCTACCCTCAGTAACACAGGAGGAATGATTTGTTATTTCAGGCTCACCTCTACATTGCAGCCCCCTTGGTCCACTAGCCACTGCAGTTCCCGGGCGTGGCCTGTAGCAGCAGCGTCGTGGGCGGGCGTGGCTCTGTTCAGGGCCCGGGCGTCGGCCGCCAGCCCCACCTCCACCACCAGGTAGCGCAGACATTCCAGGCGGCCGCAGCGAGCGGCGTGGTGCACCGGGCCTGCCCCCTGGGCGTCTGTGATGGAGGCTGAGACCGTGAGGCACCCAGAGGAGGACAGCTTCCTCAGGGCTGAGAGATCGCCTGCACGGGCTGCCTGGATCACCCGGTGCAGCACCATCATACATACACACCTGGCTGATGGCTGGCCCACGGTAGTCTATCTCCTATTCTGGCTCTGACAGGTGGCTGTTACACAAATAAGATGGACCTGGAGCCTGTTGCCTGGCCTACGGTAGTCTCTGTCTGTCTCCGTCGTCCGGTGTCTTTCTGGCTCTGACAGGTGGCTGTTACACCAATAAGATGGACCTGGACCCTGTTGCCTGGCCTACGGTAGTCTCTCTCTGGCTCTGGCTGTCTTCGTCGTCGGGTGTCTTTCTGGCTCTGCTGGGTGGCTGTGGTGCAAAGTTAGGCTGGAGCTGGAGTTCTCTCCTGATCATGTCAACTTAGCTTGCTCTCACACACACACACACACACACACACACACACACACAAAGGCCACACTCGAACACACACACTCACAGCCGCATACAAACACACATACAGCCACACATGAATACACACATAGGCACACTCGATCACACACACACACACACACACCAAGCCTCCTCCCAGCCAGGAGCCCACGGGAAAGTGACACCATGGGAGCAGCCAGCTGGCCAGCAGGCAGGGCTGAGAGAGGGAGGGAGGGCGGGAGAGAGGGAGGGAGGGAGGGTGTCATAGCGGCCCAATGAGGGAGGGACAGAGGGTCATAGTGGCCCAGGGAGGGAGGGGAGAGGGTTATAACGGCCCAGAGACCTAAAAAGATCATGAAAGACAGGTAGAAGGAACAAAGGTCCACCTTTCACAGCCTGGCACTTCCCTTTGTGCTGAGCTGAACACATGCTGCCACACGCTCCCATGCTTCACTGAAGACAGGGGATCGAGCCCCAAATGGCACCCTTATTCCTGATGTAGTGCACTCTACAGAGGTAGATTGTATTTATAGTATACAGAGGTCGATTGTATTTATAGTATATACAGAGGTAGATTGTATTTACAGTATATACAGAGGTAGATTGTATTTACAGTATATACAGAGGTAGATTGTATTTACAGTATATACAGAGGTAGACTGTATTTACAGTATATACAGAGGTAGATTGTATTTACAGTATATACAGAGGTAGACTGTATTTACAGTATATACAGAGGTAGATTGTATTTACAGTATATACAGAGGTAGATTGTATTTACAGTATATACAGAGGTAGATTGTATTTACAGTATATACAGAGGTAGATTGTATTTACAGTATATACAGAGGTAGATTGTATTTACAGTAAATACAGAGGTAGATTGTATTTACAGTATATACAGAGGTAGATTGTATTTATAGTATATACAGAGGTAGACTGTATTTACAGTAAATACAGAGGTAGATTGTATTTACAGTAAATACAGAGGTAGACTGTATTTACAGTATATACAGAGGTAGATTGTATTTATAGTATATACAGAGGTAGACTGTATTTACAGTAAATACAGAGGTAGACTGTATTTACAGTAAATACAGAGGTAGATTGTATTTACAGTAAATACAGAGGTAGATTGTATTTACAGTATATACAGAGGTAGATTGTATTTACAGAATATACAGAGGTAGATTGTATTTACAGTATATACAGAGGTAGATTGTATTTACAGTAAATACAGAGGTAGATTGTATTTACAGTATATACAGAGGTAGATTGTATTTACAGTATATACAGAGGTAGACTGTATTTACAGTAAATACAGAGGTAGATTGTATTTACAGTATATACAGAGGTAGATTGTATTTACAGTATATACAGAGGTAGATTGTATTTACAGTATATACAGAGGTAGATTGTATTTACAGTATATACAGAGGTAGATTGTATTTACAGTATATACAGAGGTAGACTGGCTCTGGCAGCCAAAACAGTCAAATACTCGATCTTAAACATGAATCGATTCTCAGGTGCGATACGATTCTCAGGTGACAGTATTTTTCAGTGTCAACACGTTTCTAGTGGCCTTCTTCCATTACTACAGGGGTTCAGAGCACGCTAGATAGCTAATTACCACAGGTGTTCAGAGCACGCTAGATAGCTAATTACCACAGGTGTTCAGAGCACGCTAGATAGCTAATTACCACAGGTGTTCAGAGCACGCTAGATAGTTAATTACCACAGGTGTTCAGAGCACGCTAGATAGCTAATTACCACAGGTGTTCAGAGCACGCTAGATAGCTAATTACCACAGGGGTTCAGAGTACGCTAGTGTTCAGAGAAGCATAGATAGCTAATTACCACAGGTGTTCAGAGCACGCTAGATAGCTAATTACCACAGGGGTTCAGAGCACGCTAGTGTTCAGAGAAGCATAGATAGCTAATTACCACAGGTGTTCAGAGCACGCTAGATAGCTAATTACCACAGGGGTTCAGAGCACGCTAGATAGCTAATTACCACAGGTGTTCAGAGAACGCTAGATAGTTAATTACCACAGGTGTTCAGAGCACGCTAGATAGCTAATTACCACAGGTGTTCAGAGCACGCTAGATAGTTAATTACCACAGGTGTTCAGAGCACGCTAGATAGCTAATTACCACAGGTGTTCAGAGCACGCTAGATAACTAATTACCACAGGTGTTCAGAGCACGCTAGATAGCTAATTACCACAGGTGTTCAGAGCACGCTAGATAGTTAATTACCACAGGTGTTCAGAGCACGCTAGATAGCTAATTACCACAGGTGTTCAGAGCACGCTAGATAGCTAATTACCACAGGGGTTCAGAGCACGCTAGTGTTCAGAGAAGCATAGATAGCTAATTACCACAGGTGTTCAGAGCACGCTAGATAGCTAATTACCACAGGTGTTCAGAGCACGCTAGATAGCTAATTACCACAGGTGTTCAGAGCACGCTAGATAGCTAATTACCACAGGTGTTCAGAGCACGCTAGTTAGCTAATTACCACAGGTGTTCAGAGCACGCTAGATAGCTAATTACCACAGGGGTTCAGAGCACGCTAGTGTTCAGAGAGCATAGATAGCTAATTACCACAGGTGTTCAGAGCACGCTAGATAACTAATTACCACAGGTGTTCAGAGCACGCTAGATAGCTAATTACCACAGGTGTACAGAGCACGCTAGATAACTAATTACCACAGGTGTTCAGAGCACGCTAGTTAGCTAATTACCACAGGTGTTCAGAGCATGCTAATTACCACAGGTGTACAGAGCACGCTAGATAACTAATTACCACAGGTGTTCAGAGCATGCTAATTACCACAGGGGTTCAGAGCACGCTAGATAGCTAATTACCACAGGGGTTCAGGGCACGCTAGATAGTTAATTACCACAGGTGTACAGAGC